>NW_027530640.1:11234820-11279319 GCF_008692635.1 Crocuta crocuta
TCCTAAATTTTTTTCTTTTTTTTTTTTTTTCTTTTTTTTTTTTTTTTTTTTTTTTTTTTTTTCAAAGCTTAGAATGGTGTTTTACCAGTGGTTCTTAGTTGTGGACACTTCCCTAGAGGTACGTGGAGGACCCACACTTCATATAGTGTTTGGTGGATGAGACAAGGTCTCCACTCTTTCTGTCACTCTTAGCAGAGAGGACAGCATGTCCCTTTTCTTGTTAGAAGGAAGAGTTGGAAAAAACAACCAGAGTTGATTTCTCCCCATTTGGGTTTCCCCCTACTTTTGTTCAATCAGAATTAATCTAGAATTGTTAAGTCTTGGGAAAAGTCTGGATGTCTGATAACTTTCATGGTTCAGCTAAGTGGAGAAATTAGCTAGTCTGGATTTTAATGAAAATGGAGAAAAAATGAAATGTCTGTTTTATTTGAGACCTACTGAAGAGCTTTCATAGTTGTGATTTCTGAAAGGGTATTTCTTAAAAAATTTTTTTCTTAGTGTTTATTTTTGAGAGAGACAGACAGCACAAGTGGGGGAGGGACAGAGAGAGAGGGAGACACAGAATGCGAAGCAGGCTCCAGGCTCTGAGCTATCAGCACAGAGCCAGACGTCGGGCTCGTACTCCTGAACTGCAAGATCATGACCTGAGCTGAAGTCAGATGCTTAACTGACTGAGCCACCCAGGCGCTCCTGAAAGGGTATTTCTAAAGAAGGAGGAAGTATTTGATTATGGAAGGGAACTAAAGATTATGATAGAGTTAAATCTGAATAGGGAATGGAGGGATTCTGAAATACTAAAACTTGTTTATTGTGAAGTGTAATCCGTAAGATGTCATGTTTCATCTTTAATTTCTTTTATTAAGTTGGGTGGTAGATAACGGTCTGGGCTTTTATTAGATTGTATTGGCAGCCATGCCACATAGTTTTTAACAAAAACAGCAGTTCCACTGAGGTTTCTAACAGTAAAGCCATTAATGAACTTCTTATATATGAAAGTAACAAATTAAGCCTTATAATAAGATTCTATTGTAGTATGTGAGAGAGTAAAATTAACAGGTTGTCACTACACTGTGCTCCTGCATTTCTTTTTAATATTTGCACCACATTAGGGACTCAGAAATTATTGTTTTAAAAGTTTAAAACTTTATCTTATGAAAATGTGATCACTTTATGAATAAGAGTGGTTTTAAAAAGGGTAGGTTTTACTAGAGTGAATGGACCCTAGTAAGGGCTTTGCTTTATGCTTTTCAAGGTGGAAACCTGACTTTTCTATGCCTAATTCGTAAGAGGAAGTCCTTATTGACACTTGGGGAAAAAAAAAGCCGCAAAATGATAACATGGAAAAACTGTGTATCTTTTCAGAAAGTTGTTGTAGATTGGAGATAAATAGTGAAACCTTGAGATTTAACATGGCAACTTGGACACTCTTTTTTATTGCATCCTGCTGAATGAATGATTTCTTACATATTTTCCCCTCATACCCTAACCTTCTGCCCATTTCTCTTGTCCAGGGCTCTTACAGAGAGCCATTTGTCCTTTTTTCAGCTGACCGTTGGTTCTTAGCCTTTGCCTTTCCTTTAAATAAATCTCTCTTTCCCTTAATCCTTCTTCCTTAGCAGTTCTTTCTGATAGTCAAAGTTCTGGGTTTTTTTTTTCTCAGCAAAGCAAGAAAAATTGCCAGAATACATTTTTTTCTAAATCACTGCTTTGATTATCATACCCCAGCCATCTCCAGAGATCTGGAATGGCTGCTCTTGCTGACCATGTAAATATATACACCCTTTCTGGTCCCAGAGTCCCTTGTCATTTGGCTCATTTTAGCTGCACTTAATGGTAGTGTGTGTCACATGGATGGTTCTGGCTACCCCTGTACCCACCGTATTGAAATCCTGGTGGTACTTTTTGTAGCAAGGGTAAAGCCTTTGTTACATTCTTGAATGCCCTCTGTGTTCTCTGGGTATTAGTAATCTAAGTAGCACTGTCCAATTCACATTTTTGGGCTGATTTCTCTTTTATTCTTTAAGGAGTATTGTTTTATCTCATATAGTGGAAGTTGAAGTAGTACTTGTTGAATAATTTAAAATGTTTAGTCGTTGTAGTCTTCATCGTCATCATCATCATCATCATAATACACCTCACACTTTAGCACTTACTGTGTGCCAGGAAGTGTTCCAAGTGTTTTACATATAGTCCCATTTAATCTTCAGAGCATGAGTTTTGTACTCTTAAGGCATAAATGGCTCAGGGTCTCACAGGTACTAAGCAGATGTGCTATATTTTGAACCTAGTCTGGCTCTATAGTCTAAGCTCTTAACCACTAGTACCACTGTAGGTCTCATTGAGAGGAATAGTTTGTTAGATTATCAATGCCATAAATTACAATTGTAGTTATGTTTTTCCTTTCCTCCTAACATTTTATTAAGGAAATTTTCATACATACAGAGAAGTTGAAAGAGATACACAATGAACATCAAGATATATATACATACCTATTTCCTAGATTTTGTGGTTAACATTTTCTTAGATGCTTTATCATATATTTGTGTCCCTATATTCATCTTATTTGCTTGGATGCATTTTAAAGTCAGTTGCAGACACTTGTATACTTCACCACTAAACAGTGCAACATGCATACATTTCATTAACTGGAGTTCAGTTTTTTCCTGGAAATGTACACAGTGAAATATACAGATTTTAAGTGTACTATTTGATGAGTTTTGATCAACACACACTTTGTAATTCATACCACTATCAAAGATAGATTATACAGTTACCTTTTTAGTGAATATTTTACTATCTTCCAAGTACATGACCTGTACATTTGCCTCCCAAATGTAACTGCGTTTCTGATTGTCCCATGATCTTTCATTGGTTCTTTATTACACTGACCTCATTGAGGGCAAGTCCATCTCTAGTACCTACTTGGTATGGAGAATATACTCAGAACATCATCTATGAGTGATGGACTTGTTATGCAGTAATCATTTTTCTTAAAGCAGGGTATGTGCACACCTTTAATTGGCAAAATTTTTTGATAATGTTTTAAGATCATTTTCCTGAATTAAGCTGACCTTCGTCCCATTAGTTTTCCAATAGAGTATGCTTTGCTCAAGTGGCTTTGATGTTGAAGGGCTGTTGCCCTTGAAACTCCTCCTCCTTTTTTGTTGACTGCCGTTTGATAGATACTGTGTAGATTCCACAGACTGGTATAGGAAGAAAGTGTGTTTCTGTAAGTCTCTTCTCTATCTACACTCATTCTCCTGGTAATGTCATTGAGTCTTGTGACTTTAAATACCTGTGTTTACTGATGATGACTTCAAAACTTATATTTCCAGTCTAGATCTCAACCCTGAACTTGTCATCTCTACTTGAATGGCTAATAAACATTTTGATTTTAACATATCAAAAAAATGAATCAATCTTTCCTAGCTCTCCCCTTCCCAAATTGTGTTGTATATATAATGGTCTCAATTCCATTTGATATCAGAAGTTGAAATTCATTTAACTTAAATGCTAGTTGATATCATAATAAAGCAGATAGCTTTTCATAGGTTTTATCTCATTCCCAGGCCATACCTCCTTTAATTTAAACTAAGTGTTGTATATGTTTAAAAATCGACATAGGTTTAAAAGGTGAGCTCTTCAAAATACTGGTTATATGTTTTGGGAAACTAGTAGATTTGTGTATTTTACAAAATATGTTTGATAGTTTTTGTCATTTTTGATGTTGCTATTTGGTGGACATGTCAGGTAGCTAGATGTCACTTAAACTCTTTATGGTTGTTCATTTCTTCCCATTTGATCTGTAATTCATCTCACATCTAATTCTAAGTAAACACAAAATGGGTGATATCACTTATGCACTGTGGTAGTTTTTGACACTTTAGGAATGCTGCTTTGAAACAGAGAATTCCTGACCACCTGCTGTTAGGTTTTCATGGAGAGTAATAGGTAAATGTTAGACTGGCAGTTTTAACACAATAACAAAATGGCTTTTAGTTGTTGGAAGTTGATGACAAGTGTCAGAGCAGTTCTGCACACATTGGCCTGAAGGGATTGTCAGGAGAAAAGAAGGAGATGGTGATGTGGCGGTGTTTGAGATGCCTACAAGAGTGTGTTAAGATTGGTAAATTCTTTACTCTTTGTTCTTCACCGCCATTATTTTTTTCCCTGGTGAATTTCCAGGAAAAAGTAGGGAGTTTGATCAGAGAGAAGTAGCACTTCAGGGTCACTTCTGCACAGAGTTCTTAATGTCTGACACATGCGGTGGCCCTGCCTGGTGTTACCAGTGCCTAGTGGTTGTGTCTTTTTTCCTCTTGGGAGCAAAACCTGTCAGAAAATACTTTCACATAAAAGATTAGTGTTTTTGTGACCAGTCTATGGAATCCTGACAAAACTGGTATAAAATTTTAGAGGATAGATGAGGGAAGTAAGGATTATGGCCTTCATTACCCCAAGAATTATACATTTCTGAAATTTTCACAACCATGTCCTCTTGTATGCTCATGTGCTCTTTGCCCCAAGGCACATTCCTCACTCTAAAATAAAAAACCAGCAGAATAACTATTCATATTAAAGATGTGAAAGCTCTTGGGGATTTTATTTGATCAGAGAGCTTGAGTGAATGCTAATTATTAAAGCAAAAAGGTTACTATCCTTAAATGGCTGGAGTTTCTGGCGTTTTGAAAGTAAAAACAAAGTGAATAAACATTTGATACTTGAATCTATACAAAGGGAAAGGTAGACTGAGAAGACAACTTGGATAATAAGGCATTGTGTTTCTAATGGTGTCTCCCAAATTTTGTGGATCATTTTGCAGCTGGGTAAACTGTTGGATAAACTGGATCATGATCTTGGAAAGACTGTCCGTGAAAACAGTTCTTTGTTTTAAAAAATTGGAGCCATAAGATCTGCAGTTTCTGATGATGAGTGTATTCATTCAGATGGGTTAATTCTGAGAAACTTTATGTTTAATATGTTGATAATATGGAGGATCAGCAGTAATCATGAAACATAACTTTTCTGTGTGCACTAAACTAACAGGTTATCTTTGTGTTAAAAAAAATTTTTTTTAATGCTGTATTTATTTGAGAGAGAGAGAAGGGGCAGGGGCCAGAGAGAAAGAGGGAGACGCATAATATGAAGCAGGTTTCAGGCTCTGAGCTGTCAGCACTGATCCCAACGTGGGGCTCAAACTCCCAAACCACCAGATCGTGACCTGAACTGAAGTTGTATGTTTGCCTCCTCTTCATTATCAGTAATTCTGGCAAATCTGCCCAGGAACCAAATCTGCCACAATTGGATGGCCTTTTTACTTCCTAGATTAGATTTGGTAGACTTGAAGTATATTTTCTTCTAAGCAAAAGAAATAAACGTAATAGTGATCCTTAATCCTTAGCCATATATTTTGAATAGAATTGCCAAAAGCTGAAATATCATTGGGATTATTTCATATTTCTTTTGAAAGATGGTATCTGTTTATAATAATGAATTGTATATGTTCTCCTATATAGTTTTATTGAACAAGGGAAAGAGATATCACTGGATTTTGAGTGACTACCTTACATAGAAAAAATTTTGGAATTAGGGAATCTATTTTTGAAATTTAGCCTTGATTTATAAAGCCAAACCAGAGTAATACCAGACATGATATTATGATACATTTTATAAAGCAGATTACTTGACTGTGAGATAATGTGGTCAGTTTTATATCAATTCTAGATACAAAATGTGTACATAGGCTATTGGCTTTTTAAAAGGTTTTGCTAATTATTAATCTTTATTTTGGATACTATCACGTAAGTTAACTTAGTGATTTAAGTAAGACTAAAAGTAAGGAGTTTCATGGAGTAACACAAAGGTCTTGACATGTTTTTAATATGATTATATTCTCTGCTTGATGGGTCTGTTTCATTGAGTTCTCCACATATGGCTTTTTTTTTTTAATTTTTAATTTTTTTAAAATGTTGATTTCTGAAAGAGGGAGAGAGAGACAGTGTGAGCAGGGGAGGGTCAGAGAGAGAGGGAGATACAGAATCTGAAACAGGCTCCAGGCTCTGAGCTAGCTGTCAGCACAGAGCCAGATGCAGGGCTCAAACCCACGAACCGCAAGATCATGACCTGAGCCGAAGTCAGATGCTTAGAACTGACTGAGCCACCCAAGTGCCCCCACATACGGCTTTTAAAATAGGAAGCATTTATTGAACATCTATTCTCTTCCAGCCTGTTCTCAGTACCTTGCATGTATTAAATTCCACTTTGGTTGTTAATACTATTAATTGCATGGTAAGGATGAGAAGCCTAAGGCACAGTGAGGTTAAAGAATTGTCCAGGGTCATAGACCCAAGTGTGGAGGTCTCTTAATCACTATGCTCTTTACTCCTCTTAAAAATCTAAGTAGTTGTTCTAATATTCTAATACGGTATAGAATGAATTAAATGTTAAAGGAACAGTTAAATTGCTGTCAGCTGTCAGACCAGTGAATGCTTTATCTTTTTAAATCTATTCTTTCTTAGAAAATTTTAACATCTTAGGGACATCTTATCCAAGGAGAACATTTATAATTATCATCGGCACAACTAGAGATGATACATGAAATGTGCATCTTTTCATTCTTGGTGTAGTAGAATAATTTTAAATTTTAAATTGTACTCCTCATCCAGAACTCTTAGAATGGAGCAGATATTTACTGGGTGTTCCTTAGGTGATGGAACACTGTTGTTTGGGTCCTAGGGATGTGATAAGAAGGAAACGTGAACTACTCTCCCAAGTAGGTGCACATTCTATCTTGCTGACTTTATAGGCCAACATGCTTATGTAGGCTTCTTCACTCTTAGCTTTTTCAAGGCTTGACATGAAGAACAAGTCTACCTGTTCCTCAGAACCTCTTTGGAGGTACTACATTTTTTCTTACTGATCCTACAGCTGGTTCTATTTTATAAGTAATTAACATGGTTTTGCACTTAAATAACTCTTCCCCCGAATAAAGTAGTGTGCTTCTTTTATCAGATGAAAGCTTTTGGTTTTGTTCTTTTCCTTAGCCACCAGGAATATCAAGGCCAAGGTAGTATAATTTGAAAGAACTATTTCAATGCTCTACTAGGGCTTTTTTGTTAGTTACCAATACCCTTTAGAATCTGGTGAACTATTTTGACATACATGCAATATTTGCATTATAATTACAGGAGCTTCTTGCATTCCATGAAACATATCCTGGGCCCTTAGAGTTAAGAATCCCTGCTTCTGAGCTTTTCACATCCTATTTCAACCATTTTGTACATAGGAATGTATTATAGTAAGTTTCCTTGACTTGATAGAATTAAGTTAAATGTAAATGATAAATAAATAGTTGTCAAAATTTAAGGTGCTGAGCAGTTTCCCTTTTTGTATTTGGCAGCTAGTCCATGGGAAATGTTTTTTTAGTCTAAGAGGAGCTTTTCGTTTCTCCTGATGATGAACAGGTGGGCTAATATAAATGGGCTGTAGAGTTTTTGTCTGATTTTTCAAAGAAGTAGTCTAGAGGTTATATTTAAGTTATATTATGCATGCATGTGTGGTGTGTGTGTGTGTGCGCGCGTGCGTGCCCGTGTGTGTATTTTTTTTAATAAAAATATGGAACCTAAAGATGGAGTTCTTGTTCTCTGAACACAATTTTGAAAGGATACTCAGTGGAAGTTAAGACATTTTTATATCTCTTTACTATAGTTCTTGGTAAAGTGTCTTGAAAGTTGTAAAAAGACTTTGGGTATTGTCTCTGGGACTGCGCTTTTAAAATCTAGTTCTCACATGAGGAAGGAATCTTCTCTCTTAGGGTGGTGGTAGAGTCATTGGCCCCTGCTTTCCAGGGTAATTGTTCGCAGATGCTCCTTCATGTTGGGTTTCTGGCAGTCCTGAGTTGGAGGCCATGTGCTAGACTTTGCTCTTAGGTCTCCAAGTATAAAGGGATGGTGCACGTTAAATTTTCAAACTTTGCATGATAGGATGCCTCATTGTACTTTCCTTTGGAAATTTCTTCCTCTTTAATGTCCCCTTTGGATAGCGGAAGGGAGGCTCAATATTAGTCCCTAAGGAGTGTTCCCAAAACTTTGGCTAGTGTGGAGGAACTCATGCTGAGGAGGAGAAATGTTAGGAATAGCTGTGATTTTTCACCTCTCTTTCCCTTCGTTCTTTGTGAAAGACAATTTGTAGTACATTCTGTCTAAGGGAGATTTGAGTACCCAGCTGGTTAGATATATTTAAAGAAAGGGGAAAAAAAATCACTTGAAACAGACCTTGAAGAAATCTATTATAAATTTGAGTGGGAACCTGAGAATGCTGTGGCATACAGGCAAAACTAATTAAAATAACTGATAAAGAAGTGAGATGTAGCTTTACAAGGGATTTTTAAGATTTAAATGTATGACAATTAGGTTAATAAGCTTTTTTAACTCCATAAAGTATAGGAATTCAGTCCTTTGTGCAATTTGAAACCACTATCACCTGTGCCCTCTAGTGCATAATGGATGAGTTTAACAGTAAAATTTTGTGCTGTGGTTCCTTCCTGCCTCTGCTCTCATTGTTGCTGACATTCTGTGTGTGATTGCTCTCCTAGCTTCTCTGATCCCCTCATCCCTGGATGAAAAGGGTGGCCTTATTTCTTCCTGCCTATCTGGTCCTGCTGCACTGCTCTGGACCTGAAGAAGTAGTAAGTGTACACTGGCAAGTATGGCAGCTACTTGCAGGCAGTTCCTTGAGACCAGGGCACTTTCTGCCCCCAGTGCTGCCCAAGCATAGCATCCTGTTCTGAGGGTATTTATGCCAAGCAAGGAACACTAGTTGAAAATCTTGCCTTCCCTTTCCATAGTCCTATTTACTGAGTTGGTGTCTGGGATAGAGTGGGTCATGTAGGGATCCTAGAGATCCCAGCATGGTCAACATCTGTGGACATCCCTCAGGGGTGATATGCAAAGTGCTGCTGGGATCTGTCCCCGCCAATGGACCCCCAAGGTAAAGGCTAAGTTGCCATTTGCTGGGTAGAGGCAACCTTTTTGAAGCTTTCCAGGCTGTGATTGCAGTCTACTTTTAGAGAGAATGGGAGATGGCAGCCAACCTTAGGCCCTGTGATTCCCACGGATAGCTGTTTTGTCTACTTGATAAGACTTGTGACAGAGCAACTTCTTAATGTATAACTGTTAGGAATTGGCATGGTAGCTTTTTAGCTAGGCCTCTCACTCCCCACCCTCCACAATTCCCCACCTGTCCACACCCCCCACCCACACCCCACACGCATTACTTTCTTCTTAGCTTAGTTTAACCTGTCTCTCAATGAAGACAGTTGATTAGCTGCCCTTTACTCAACTGGCACATTTGGCATTGTGGAAAATATGGTACAAAGCAGATGTTCATTTAAGGTTTCTGTATCTGTCACAAATGGTTTTTTAAATTTCATGAGTCAGAATTGATAGCCTACCAAGGAAAAGCTTAAAAAAAAAGACATTCACTTTGTACAGTATACACAATTTTAATAACAAAACTTTCCTGTACACTGCACTTTGTTACCACCCCCACCCCAGCCCCCAGTATAATAGTATTTTTGTCCCAACCCCCAACCCAGTTGCCCACTTCCCAGCCAAAAGAAAAAAAAAGGGCTCTTAAGGTAATTGAACACAATATGTTTGGACTGTACTTTTAGTGTGCAGTCTCACTGTTGATAGGAGGGTTCATCAAACATCCCATATATCAGACTTGTTTTAGTTTACCAAGGAAGAATAGGTTAGTTGAAGGAGTAGCAGATGTTTCTAAATGTTTGTAATAGCTGCATGAATGCTTAACAGCCATTTTCTATTTGTTTTTGGCTATATTCAAGCACTATGAGTTTGCCCTAGGTTAAGAACAGAAATATTTAATTATCTATGGATGACCTTTATCATCCTTAGTCTTTTTCTGGTTGAAACTCTTTAGCCAATAAGTTAAGAAAATCATGTCCCAAAACAGACCTTTGAGACAGTTCTGTCATTGTATTGCTCTATTAGGAGCTAAGCTTCTAAAAATACTCTTTTAAAATTTCATATAGATATCCACATTTTAGAGAGAGGATGGGGCATTATATAGCTTTTTATTCCCTGATAACATGTGTAGGAAGTATGCATTAAGAAAATGATATGCCTGTTTTGATTTTTAGGTTTTGGACCTAGAGATACAGAAGGCTCATTTTTATTGGAAAGATGGAGCCTAGCTCTTGGTGACTAGCATTAGAATAAGCAGATGGATTTTAATAATTAGTGGAGTTGGAAAGTTCAATCAATTCCATTCATTGAATTGGTATAGAAATTAACTTAGGCACATTAAGAAATTACATGTGTTAGTGCAGATTTTTGGCTTAAAAAATTAGTATCTTTGCTATTTGATGTTGGCAGTGGGTATTCTCTGAGTTGTGTGTGGATTTGCAAATCTATCAGCCCACTCTCATTTCAGAAAAGTGATTGAGATCCCTGGCAAGCTACAGAAATGAATATAAACGATTCCAAACAAGCTCTAGTTACTAGGTGGGTACAGTATCACAGCCTTCGTAGCTTTTCTTTTTCCAGAGAGATTTAATTATTTTTCTGGTTCTTGATTAAGTGGTCATTTTCCTCTAACCTTGAAAGTGAATAAAGGCTGGAGTTGGTGGGAGAGGGGAAGTGCTGAAGAAGATAGGACTACACTGAAAAACAAAAGCCCTAACGTTGTTTTACCAGGATCTGTAGTGTAGCTGTGATGCTCTTCTACCCTAGCCAGTTGGTAAAGAGAGCACAGATGACTAACAGTCTCCTCTTCAAACCTGTGCTGATACTGAAACACAAATAGGCCAAAATTAAATGGAATCCTGCCTTCTACAGGCGATTGAAAAGGGAAGTTTGCACTTTAAATGAAAAGGAAAATGTTATATGGCACTGTTACTTACTTTTCTCTGACAGCATTACTAAAAAAAAAATGGAGGGCAAAAAATTTTATATTTTTCAACTGGAAAGTATTCCTTCATGGCTTTGCTATGCTATTCCCTGGAATTAATGAATGGCTTGCTTTTCCAGTTTACATTTCTGCATCCATTAAGGATTTTGTCAGTTGGTGGTCTGTTTTACTAACTATAATCTTTAAGATTAATGTGGGAATTCTCAGCCGGTATTTCTCATCCTTCACAATTTGAATTAATATTGGTTGTGGATGAAATGATGGAAAAGACTCCAGTGCTATCCTTCAGGACTAGTGGAGTCTGTGTTCAGGGCACAGTTATATTGTGACAAAGCTGTGCCCTGACGAATGGCCATGGTTACCCTGATAAGTGGGTTGGTAAATTTTAGCTCATGGAGCTCTCATTTGTACTGGGCTTCTGATCCAGCTCCTCCATGGGGAAGTAGTGAGCTGTGCTCTCTGCTGTAAAGTCAGCTTCTGTCTCTGCCCAGGCAGGCCCAGAGTCTGGTTTAACAAGAAATGAAATGCTCACCGCTCAAGATCAGCTCAACACAGCTGGGCTGAGACTTTGCCAAACTATCCACCTTAAAAAATAGAGCACATTTTTACCTTAATTTGTGATCTCATCTGCTTTTTTACTAAGACACATTTTCTTTGAAATGTGTTAAAGAAGACACCCTTCTTTTAGTATTAAAGAAGAAAAAATTACAGTTAAATCTCGTGAGTTAAACTGTAGTCTTAGCATGTTTTCAATTCAATCCTGGGAGGAAAATATGCTTTGGATGAAGGATATCATGTTAATGGTCATCTTAAGGAAAAGATAACCTTTTTTTTTTTTTTTAAATGATTGGTTTTCTCTAAGGATATAAGCCTTTTTTCACATACATTAAATGTCAGTTGTGAAAATGCTCATTTTTCTAAAATCAAGTCAGTAGTCTAATGGGTTTTGCTACTACATACATTGAACCTTGTTTATGGAAAAATTCAGTATGGATTGGTGACTTGCATCTAAATCCCAAATATGTCTTAGTTTCTTTGTAGAAATCATAATCAAACGAAATACTTATGGCAGCTTTATGCACGTAGTGTGTGGCATCGTTATCACTTGTTAATTATGGAATGTTTCTGTTAACACTCTCTCTCCTTTTCAGAGGCACATGCCAGGGTCTTCCCCTGTTTGATGCAGATTGTGTAGTTAACCTTTGCCTCACACTTGGCTGCCTTTTAACTTAAGCTAAACTGTTTCTGCTGGTCACATTTCAAAATGCTGTCTTTCCCTTTCATCCCTTCACATCCTTGCCACCTTCGAGTTACCACTGTGTGGCTGCATAGGCATGTAGAGTGTTCTCCCATGAGAAAGCTTGCCTCAGTAAGATGTTGTTCCCCTCACTTAGAAGGAACTGCTCTTACAGTGTGGATATGTATCTTTATTAAATAGTCAAATTTTAGCATATCATACTTAGAAAGTGATTTTTTTCTTGGTTCCATTGTACTGTATTCTGGTATATTCTTTTGCTAGCCAATTACTTTTAATTTGGCTTTTTGAGGTTTGAAGATCAGGAAAAGGCAGAAGAAAGAGGTTTAAACCCCTTTGTCAAGGCATCTTTGATTGTGGAAGGAGGGAGAGAATTTGTGTGTGTGCTTTCAGACTACAGGGAGCAGGTCACAGGATTGTTAAATGGACCCAGTTTCCTCTTTGTCTCCAAAATAATTTCTAAATCTGTTTTCACATATAAATGTAAATATAGGATTTAGTAAACTAATTAGTAAAAGTGATGATTTTTAGATTAGTTTAAAAAATTGTCTAAGTGCCACAAAAATCAACATTTCCATTGTAAGTCAAACTAGAGATATATGAGGTGAAGTCAGTGTAATTATTTACTATTGATTTCATTGTAATGAGACCTTTTCACAATCACTTGGATTCATTGTTTAAATACATTAAAGAGTCACTCGGCTTATTAGAATTACATAATGGGTTCTGATTTCATAATGTGGACTTTGATAGTATCTACTGACCCAGGCAAGAACTCTGGAGGAAGAGTGTTTAATATTTACCAGTCTTCAGCATACATGAAATTCTACCTCCCACACTGGCAGTAAATTGTAGATTTGAGTAAATACCAAATTATCATAGAAGAGAACTTTGCTAAGCCTCCTTTTAAGCAGCAAGCCAGTTGTGGTTCTTGGGATGGAGAGCAGTGATCTAACAAGTATTGATCCATATCTTTATCTGCTCAGTAGCTTCTTTCCAAACTGTTTTCGGTAGAAAAAAATAGCATATGGAGACCTTAGTGTAAATGTTTACACATGATAGTATATAATAATTACACACATGAAATGTCTTATTTTGAAGTAAGCATTTTTAGACTTTGCAACAAGAGTGCAAATTAATATGAGTTTTGCTTCATATAACACTTAAAATATGGGTTCATTAAAAAAAATTAAAAATACTTTAACACTTCAAAAACTTAAGTCTCCACTTGGTTTGGAAAATTAGGCTTAATGTCACCATTGGTAAAAATTAGGTATGTATTTATCCCCTACTATGTAAAATAGGTTACTTATCTGATGTAATTTTTGATGACGGGTAGATATTATACTTCACATTCTTTGTATGGCAGCTGCTGACACTTGCACTGTCCATAACCATTAATGATGATGAAGGGTCCTTCATGGGTGGGTTCATATTCATTATACGGTCCTTGGTCTGACATGTTTGACATATGGAGTCGTGTTTGGGATCGGAGCTGCCTGTGGTTCTGAATCATTGAGCACTGCCTAATTCTTCTTAAAGTGGGAGGGCAGCACTTCCTGGAGATGAACACTATAAAAATAATAAAAAAGAAAGAAAACAATAAAGCCATTGTTCCTGTAATTACCCGCTGAGTGAAGATGGCATTGTCTGGTTCGGGAAAGTGTTCCTCAGTAGTAACTGCTATGCCTGCAGTAGTTGGGATTTCTTTGTCTCCCACATGGTAACTTGATGAGCTTATTCTTTTTGTATATTCAGTGGTTGGATCCCTATAAGTTGTAGCCATGGCAGTGACAGTGGTTGATAAATTCCAGCAGAGCTGAAATCCATGGACTGCATCTAGTATATCCTCTCCTTGGGTGTGGTCAGGGCTGTGACATAGGATGGAATGTTCCCACCGACCTTGGAAACTGCCCAGCCAGGAGGCCAGAGCACATATTCGAGGGCTGCATTCCCACAGATTGCCAGAGAGGCCAATAGTTGTGAGGGATCTCAGAGAGTTTAGGATCTTGGAATCAAGGCTATTTAACTTGTTGTTATCCATGAGGAGAATTTTAAGATTAGGCATCGTGTCAAACACTGTCAGGTCGATGGCTTTGATTTCATTTCCAGTCAGATCTAGCTTTTCTAAAGTGCCCCAGGTCCACTCCATCCCACATGTCAAGTTGCTAATTTTGTTCCATTGTAAGAAGAGTGTATGCAGACTGCTTAGCCGTAGGAAATGAGCAAAATTAATCTTCGTCAGCTGGTTGTGCTCTAGGTGAAGCTCTCTCAGTTTGATTAATCCTGCAAATCCATTGCGAGCCAGACTTCGCAAACGGTTTGTGCTCAAATCCAGAAACTCCAGACTACGACAGTCCCAGAATAGACGTACTGGGATAGTCCGCAGGGAGTTGGACCGTAAATGCAAGGTCTGCAGCTTCCGAAGGCCATAGAAGAGCTCTGGGTGCAGAGATGACAGCTGATTAAAAGACAGGTCCAAATTTTGCAGATTAATCAGTTGAGTAAAAGTTGTGTTTGGCAAATAAAATATTTTGTTGGAACTTAAGATTAATTCCTTAAGTTTATATAGTCCTTGAAAAGCATCTTCTTTTACTGTTGAAATTTGATTGTGGTCTAAGTGGAGCCAGGTAAGTTGACTGAAGCTGGCAAATTGATCCCTTTCGAGCTCTGTGATGTGATTGTGCCTCAGGGACAGGCCCAGAGAGCCCTTGTCTGTGGCGTTTGGCACTGAGCGGAAGCCCTGAGAGTCGCAGTAGAAGAGCAGCTTCTCGCAGCGGCATTTGGGTGGACACGCCATACCCAGAGCAGGCAGCATTTTTAAAACCATACTCATTGCATATATTGCTGCCAGCATAGGGGCCCCTAATGGCCACTTGAAATGTAAGCCTGCAGAATATAATTTAAGGAAAACAAGAAGATAGGATATTTTTCAGCAGAATGTATGAGCTCTTAAAAAAACATCATAACATTATGGCGAGAGATTTCACTGCATATAACTTATTTTTCATTTGCTGCAGAAAACCTAACCTTGTTAGTATGACTAGAACACAACTTAAACCATTAGGAAAAAGGATAAAGAATGTTCTGTCATTAGCAGTATATGCTTTTACCTAAACCTCAAAACCCAGAAATTTAATAGTGATCTACCTCATAAAATGTGAATTTGGTGGCTTATTTTAAAAAGCATGATTCCTTGTTGACTGCATAAGACATATAAATGCATGGACTTACCCATTCTTCTGAGCACATTGGAGGCTGCATTCAGTCGCGGTTGTTAGACTCAACGCAGTGAGTCTGTAAAAGGCTCTAACATGCAGGAGCCTTTGACCAGTTTCCTGTTTTCTGTGTCCCAGGCTTTCTGAGTAAAATTGAATCCAGCAGGGTGAGTTATTTTTTCCTTAGGATATTCCTCTCGAAAGCATTGGTTTCATTTTCTCTGTTCTCTCCGATTCCCTCAGTTTTGAATGTAAGTTATTAATTTCGTCCTCCTTTAACTGCTCAGCTGGTTAATCAAAGCTTCAGTCTCTCCTTTCCGCAGCCGTTAGTTCTCTCAGTCTTAACTTGTTGATGGCAGATGGGCGGCTTGTTGCAGAGAAGAGCTCCTGGAGCAGCATGAGTGCATTTACTGAAAAGCTTTTCCGAGAAACGGCACAAGAATGGAATTGCTTATGTGCTGCGACCACACAGAACTGTATATAGGCTGACGTCACTGGGTGACGTGTCTTTTGTTTGGGTTTTCCAGAAGCTTTACTGTTATAAAGCACTGTGCTTTTTAACAGCATTGGGGTCGTTGTAAGACCCCTTGGTTATAATAAAGCGAGAAAGAGAGCGCCTGACTTAAAATCATGGTATTCCTGCAGTGTATGAAGCAGCAGTGAGGTTGTAATAAAGGCTGCATTCAGGAAGACCCATCTGAACAGTGAGTTGGGATAGCAGAGTGATGATTTTTAATGCTTGGAAGAGCCAGTGTTAGACTGCCGATTCTGCAGTGAGAGATCATCTAAATGGTCAGGAGCCTGCACAATTTATGAAGTGCAGATTTAACGCCAGCCTGTGCAAGGTAGTGCCTGCTGCTCTGGTAGTTTGGAAAGCTACTCAGTCACCTTGTTGTCATGCTTGGTTAAAATAGAAGTATGACGGTGATTTCCTTTATGTGTGTTGGAAAAGGAGCCAGGTGGGCTTGGCCTCTTTGTCATTAAGCGCTTAACATCATAAACCAAGAATAAAGGGCAGGGGGGAAGCTTACAAAATGACGAAGTATTTGATTATGCTGCTAGTTGAGAATTTAAGGGGAACTTGAATTAAAATGATTTCTCCTTCTCTGTCTCATTTTATAACCGTATTTTAATCACAGTGCTGATTGAAAAATAATGCTGATGTGTTCCTTATATGTCTCACTAGGAGAAACGGTTAGGGTGATATTGTCATTTAATACTGCATGCCCTAAACAGTGGAACAGAAGTGATTCAGGACAAGTGATAGAGCATGGTTGCATTCTGGTACAATCCAACCTCAGAATCTCACCTACTCTTTCAACTGAAAGCCTCAGCTGATGCTGAGCATGATTGGGGCAGTGTGGCACCCAGATAACAGAGCATTTGCCTACTTAGGAGCTCCTGCTGGCACACGTTAAGAACTGACTTTGAGTTGCACACTAGCTCTTGGAATCTCTGATGAATACAGAAGGTCACTCATACTTTGGAATAATATTTTTGCTTTGGCTGTTTTTACTGACCTGATGGTGTCTTCTCCCTGTTGAATAGTGTCATCACTGTTCAGAACTTGGTTTTGAAAATAAAAGCACCATGTTTAGTATAAATGGGAAGGATTTTTCTAGCATTAGTGAGGGTAATATATTCAGGTCTGACAAAGGTAACACCTTTTACACATCTTGCCTTATTAATTTGGCCTTCCACAGCAATTTGTCATAACCATTGGTAGTTAACCTTAGTGGGTCTTGTCTTAGAACTGGAGGCAGAAATCTCAAAACTACCCGTGGGGTTTGTGAAAACAGAACATCATTGACCTCTTGGCTTCCAGGGGCTTCATCCCTTGGGCAAGAAGTCATCATCTTAAGAGACATAGTTTCTGTGTTGAAGGTTGGTACTGGAGTGAGGATTGGAAGCATCCAAGGTCTTTTCCTCTGGGTCCTTGTGTAAAGGTGCTGTGAAAACAGCAGTGCATGCAGATGGATAGTCTGAATCCTCCTAGAAGCAAACCCCAAGAAGGATGAGAAGTATTAGAGTTTTGGGGCACCTGGGTGGCTCAGTTGGTTGAGCCTCTGACTCTTGGTTTCAGCTCAGGTCATGATCTCACAGTTCATAGGTTCGAGCCTTGTGTCAGGCTTTGCACTGACAGTGTGGAGCCTGCTTGGAATTCTCTTTCTCTCCCTCTCTCTCTGCCCCTCCCCTGCTTCTTCTCCCTCTCTCCCTCCCTCTCAAAATAAATAAATAAAATTAAAATAAAACTCTTAAAAAGTATAAGGGTTTTATTTGGAAAGTGCCTGGGAAGTACAAAAAGAAAGAGAAGACCATAGGAATACTCTGAGGGCCAGTGGAGTCTTCAGACCACAGGGCAAGTCTGACACCTCTGAAAGGAGAGAGGAAGGAAAGATTTGACAGACAGCCGTAGACTACAGTGCATCCCCAGGCCAGAGAGAAGCTTCCAAGTCAAAGTTGCTCATGAATGAAACCCTACATTCTTCAGAACGAACCTGCATTAGCACTCCCACCTTTTTCCTACATGCTAGTTAAGAAGGAATGGAGGGACAGGTCCTCAAGGATGCCACTTGTCCCACTGACCTTCATCTTTTCCGTAGTCTTGTCTGTCTATATGCTAATAGTTCTTTACCTGGTTCCATAGACTAATTTGTAGAATTCTGTTGCTTCTGCATTTTTCTGTGAATAAGATTTACTCACAGTCTTAAAAAGTGTGTGATCCTAGGTTATGGAATTTCTGTTCCAGAGGAACTTTTTTCCAAAATCACCTAAGATTTTCCAAAATCTGTAATTGTAGTCTCTTAATTTTTTTTAAAGGAAAACAAGCCCTTGAATATTATAAATGGCGTTATCAAAGTTAGCTACTCTCTGATAAAAAAAAACCTTTGCTAGGCAGGAGGAACTGGATTAAATTCTTCCATGAAGTAACCACTTTACTTCTATGTGGAGAAAAGCATTAAAGTCAATTGGATTTGAGCAACCACAATTGCTCAAATTCCTAATCCACAATTAGGAATGAGTTGTATGTGAAAATGTAGAAGGAAAAGCATCTCCTTCCCCTTAGACTCTTGGTTCCTTTCTCCTCTCTATTCTACTTGCCTACCTCTTATATATTAACAAATGGAAAATGCTTAAATTACATTATCCCAGGACTATTATACCAGATTTGTGGGCAAGGAAAATTGCTCAGAGAAGCACCAGTGCAATCAAGAGTAATTATTTTTTGATGCATTTGGAGAAGTGGGCAGTATTGCACTGCAAAAGTAGGCAGTAATACAGTATCACAGTATCCAAATAATTTGTTCTGGGTCACTGGTCCTCTTGCTCACTTGCTTTCTCTTTGGGTTCAGAAGGTTCAGTTCTTGGAACCAAAGAAGATACGGTGTTTGTCTTAAAGTTGGTGGAGGACACAGTTCTGTTGATGCAATTTTGTATCACTTTTTAAAAATCTTTCTCTTTCTTTTGCTAAAAGGACTAAACAGAGACCTATGTTCTTTCTGAATTAATCATTTTTTATTTGTTTTTGGTTTCATTTTAGAGCAGCTTTACTCTGCACATATATGCCTTCGACTTAATTAAAGTGGCAGTGCAACCTTTTTGCAAAGTACTATCCATATCATCTGTTTAAATTTTCACTGCTTTAGTTATTGTTCGTGACAAGGCAAATGAGAAGTAAAATCTAACTTGTTTCTTCTCTCTGTGAATGGTTTTAAGCAAATTAAGTGAGTCAAGTGGTAGGGCTTAGGTGCTGTAGTTACATGCATTACTCTACATGAAAGTTTGTTTTAATATGTATTGTTGATTAGAGAGAATTATTTCTCTGCTTGCAGAGGCAGATGCACAGCTATACATGGAGTTTTCTTTTGTAGTAGAGTGGAAGCTTGATTTTGCATTATGCTAAAAAGTGTAATGTTTATTTAATCATGCCCAAATCAAAAAATTGTAATAACTCCAGCACTAGTGGTGTTGTACAAAAGGTGCTCTGAAGAAGTAATGTTAAAATAAAGCTTGTTGCTACCAATCTTGATCATTCCTTGGAGAACCTCTTCATGTTTATCAAAAAGTAATAGTCATTTTTAGGGTCGAGATCCTAGATTTTGTGGGTCTGTGTTTGTCCCCTTCTAAGAGGCTTTTAGGGTTCTCATATTTGGGCCTACATCAGAGTATGTGGATTTTAGTAACCTTCTTTTGGACGGAGGAAGGAAGGCGGATGAAAGAAGATTACGGTAAATCCTAGAGTTGTGCACTGCTTTCAAACTGCGTATATTTGAAGGCAAAGATGTGACTGTTCTTATAAATTTTTGATTCGCTCTTAAAAAAAAAAAAAAAGGAAAAATCAGTGGGATTGGTGCCGAACATTGGCTTGTTATCTTCCAAAGAAACCAAACCTATCTGACAGAGGCAGATAGACTATGTAAGAACTGATGGCTTTACCAATTTGTTGTATTGGAGATAGTCTAAAGAGTAGTTGATAGTTACAGGTGGAGCCAGAGGATCTGAGAGCATTCAGAACACTAGGCTCCTACAGTGTTGGTGCTCACTAGACCACTGTTGCATGTACATAAACATACGGGTGGTTGGGAATCTTTCTTTAAAAAAAAAAAAAAAAAAAAAAAAGTGCCTCATTTTAAACTAAGCTGTTCACACAGGACCTCCAGAATTCCCATTTTTTACTAGATCTTTGTCCCTATCCCTGCCCTCCATTGATCTTGATTTTTAAAAGTCCTTTTGTTCTCTTCTTAGACATGATTGAGAAAGCAGTAAGAAGTAGTGATGATTCCACTAGGGATGGTGAACTATGTTCCTTTTGATGCTGTAACTTAAAAGGTTCAGGATTTCTTGTAGCTTTGGAGGCATGTGCTTTTTGGTAGTTGCTGCTGGCGGGGGCAGTGAGGGGCTAGGATCATGTGACAGCCTAATTTTGTTGTGCTAGTTTTATGTTTTCTGCCCAGGGCTAGGTCATTCAGCAATACGTTTTGGGGTAATCCACCTGTGTCGGACATTAGGCAAGGGAAAATCTTCCATAAAAATTTGGGCACAGGTCATGTGTAGCAACATGGACAACTTGAGGGTGTTATGCTGAGCGAAATAAGTCAGGCAGAGAAGGACAGATACCATATGTTTGCACGTATAGGAGGATTAGGAGGAACTTAACGGAGGACCATGGGGGAGAAGAAGGGGAGAAGTATTGGGGTAGGGGAGGGAGGCAAACCATGAGAGACTCTTGAATGCCGAGAAGAAACTGAGGGCAGATTGAGGGGGATGGGAAGGGGAGTGATGGGTATGGGGGAGGGCACTTGTGGGGATGCGCACTGGGTGTTGTATGGAAACCAACTTGACAATAAACTATGAAAAAAAAAAGTTTAAAAAAATACCATACAGAGAGCCATCAGGGAAAAAAAAAAAGAAAGAAATTTGAGCACAGGTGCATTGCAGCCATGAAGATCTTTTATTTTGCCTACTATAGACCTCAAACCAAACAGAGCTTTCTTAAAATCTTTTTTTCCCTAGTTTACTTATTTATTTTGATAGAGGAGGGGGCAGAGAAAGAGGGAGAATCTTAGGCAGGCTCTCCACTGTCTGCACAGAGTCCATGGGGGCCGTGAACTCACGAAATCATGAGATTGTGATCTGAGCTGAAATCAAGAGTCAGATGCTCAACCAACTGAGCCACCCAGGCACCCTTTAAAGTCTTGATTAGTGCACAGACTGATTGAAATTTATAATCCCAAGCNAGATTGAGGGGGATGGGAAGGGGAGTGATGGGTATGGGGGAGGGCACTTGTGGGGATGCGCACTGGGTGTTGTATGGAAACCAACTTGACAATAAACTATGAAAAAAAAAAGTTTAAAAAAATACCATACAGAGAGCCATCAGGGAAAAAAAAAAAGAAAGAAATTTGAGCACAGGTGCATTGCAGCCATGAAGATCTTTTATTTTGCCTACTATAGACCTCAAACCAAACAGAGCTTTCTTAAAATCTTTTTTTCCCTAGTTTACTTATTTATTTTGATAGAGGAGGGGGCAGAGAAAGAGGGAGAATCTTAGGCAGGCTCTCCACTGTCTGCACAGAGTCCATGGGGGCCGTGAACTCACGAAATCATGAGATTGTGATCTGAGCTGAAATCAAGAGTCAGATGCTCAACCAACTGAGCCACCCAGGCACCCTTTAAAGTCTTGATTAGTGCACAGACTGATTGAAATTTATAATCCCAAGCCCTTTTCTTATTCTTGTTCTGCCAATGGCTACATCATTTCATGTTTACCTTTCCCTCTGTATATGGCAGGCTTCGTTTTTAAATTGTGAAATATGGCTAAGTTTGGAACTGTCCTTCCTGCTTCTCCCTTTGCATTTACGAGTGCTTTTTTGTTCAGATATGTTTCTCGTCTTGCCCACATAGGTGACCCACAGGTGTACAAGGCCATTTGCACGGAATAGAATGAAGAGTTAAGATACCCCTTCATATTTTCTTGAAGAATCCCTTTCAATTGTAGAGGCCTTTTGACCCCTTCAGCTAAATTTAAAAGGGTGAATTTGCATGTATATTGGCTAGATATTAGCAGTCTTCATTGCTGAACCTTGCAATACTTTTCCCCATCCTGGATTTTGTCATATTTTCCCCTAGAAAGATAAAGGAATAGTTCACATTCTGGTTCTTATCTCCCAGGATTTGGCGGAAAGATGCTACAGGTTCATCCACTGGAAGCACTGTGAAAGTTTTCACTGTGTTTTCCCTGGAAGTGCTCTGTTTATTTTGTACTGTTACTTTTTAGGTTGAGTAGGCTTTTTTTTGTAGGCTCACCTGGGAACTTACGTCACATTATTTTTAAGGATTAAAATGTACCTTGAGATGCCACCAGCTGTGCCAGGGACACATTTCATGACCTCCAAATGGGAAGGGTTGGATTAGAGTCATGGAGTTGAGAGGTTGTAGGGTATGGGCGAATAATTGGTGAACATATGCACCAGCAACAGCAGTGAGACAGGGTCGTCTACAGCAAAGGTAGGAGTGGTTTGGGGGGAGTTGTAAATTTGTTATAGGAGAAAAGATTACTCTTTCTCAGGCAAGGGTCAGGTCTTTGGAAGAAAAAAAAATGCTTGTTTTTTCACAGGTTACCACCAAAAACAGGTACAATCCTCCAGGAAAATTGAGTGATTAGTAATTAAAAAAAAAAAATTAATGCCTAACGTAAATGTAACCTTGTGCAAAACTTTCCCATACTACTCTGACCCACATTAATGCATTTAGAACTCCTGTCAGGCCCAGCACAATACGGAGTATTGCTGAATTATATGTTGCTATGAATTATTTTAGCTCAGATTATAAATTCTCTGAGAGAAGGATTGTGGTTAGTCCTGCCTACTCCAATGGATGCAGAGTAGGTGCTCTGACAAGAGCGTATCTAAATAAATAGAAGTGTGGCCACGCAAAAGGCACGTGGAGTGTCTTTTTCATGCTTCTGTTGAAGATGAATTTTGAAAGCCCTTTCACTGTCCCAGCTGGAACTATGTTGCTAGAGGCCATCTAGCTAATAACCTTTCACTCCTCGGGTCAGCTCATATTTACTTGCTGAGGAGAAGCTATATGTTGAAACTCCAAATATGCCTAATGTTTTTTGCAGAAAGCTGTTTTGTCAGTGGTTGGCAGGACATTTATGTCAAATGTAAGTGAACCTAGGTAGCCTCTCTGCTTAGATGGAATAGAGTCTCTCAGGTAGGAACTGAGAGTCATGTACTTTAAAGGTTAAATGAGCAATTTTACTTTGGCATAGCTAAAACTAGAATTTAAAAATCCTAACATCTTTAATTTCACAGAGAAGTAAAATCTTATTTTATAAACAAGCAACCTTTCCAATTTCACCAAGCTCATTGTTAAGGTTTCAAGTGTGTATATGCATGTGTACTTACCCCTATTGTATTTTAAATGATTGGAACCCTAAAGTTGCGTGTGTGTGTATGTGTGTGTTTATGTGTGTGTGTGTGTGTTAGAGGGGCTTTGATTTAAAAGGTGGTCTATCTAGTGTAACCTAAAAGCTTCAGTAAATAACTGCTTCTGAACTGTCCCTTCCTGATAAACGAGGCATAAACTTTTATTTCCTAAAGTAACAAGAAAGACAGATTGATATTTAAGGTAGTTTGACAAGTACAGATTTAACAGATCCATAGTCTGGGTTGCATCTTAAATTTTGCTGTTGGCTATAATTCCCTTCAAATCAGGTTTGGGATTTGCTTTATGTAACTTGCAGAGTAAATCCTTCTATACTAATTGAGGAATTTTCTGGGTGTTCGAGGTTACAAAGCATTGGGAGTTTTCATGAGGTCATTGAACCCAACCTTTGGGTTTCAGACAGCCAGTGTTTTCTGGGACAAGTGGTATACTAGAAACATACTAAAATGTGGCTAGGAAAAACGACAAACTTGACTGGGAGAAATTTTCTTGAAATGTGCACTTGTGTGTCTAAGGAATGTACTGAGACTTTCCTCATTAAGGCCTTAGTTGTAAGGTCAGTTTGATTTTTTAAAAATTCAGTTCTAGTCACCTTTGCCTTAGATCCTGCTATTTTGATCTTTGAGATTATAACTAATTATACTTGTCAAGTTATTTTCTGACTAAAGGTTATGAGTAAATCACAGTTTATTCCTGCTGGTAGAAATTCTCATACTTTAATCAGTTTTGTTGAGATTTTTTTTCCTTTTTTTTTTTTTTTTTTTTAAACTCATTAATATTACTGAATTACTTACCTTTATTTGTGATATAGGACTATTGGGGGGAAAAGATAATGGATGTGACCCTAACCAGATTTGATAGTGAACATATTAATTTAGCACTTGATTTCAACTCTCAGTATTCCTAAAAGCCTGTCTTGTCTCCTTTCTGTCTGCTGTTAAATAATCTATTTCCCACAATACTTCTTCTGTTTTCTCTTCTTACAACCCATAGAGATGGGGGCAGGGGGACAAGTGTCATTGTCCCCCATTTAATAGATGAGAGGATAAGAGAGAAAATGAGTTACAAATGTGCATAAAAGGCACTGAGAAAATGTGAAACCACATCTCCCCATCCCATCTATTCATATGCTGTGCTGGCTTATGTACTGATGGCATATCCATATCAGAATGTCTTGAGGGCACCCGAAAGTAGAAAACTGGGTTAGATTCCTTTGTCCATTTGTATCTCTTTTGTGATTACTACATGTTTTATTTTACATTTGTTGGCTGGGTATTTAGTAAGGAAAAACTTTTAATATACTTTATAGTCTGACCCACCTGATATCTTACCTAGTTATTGCCAGGCACATGGCTAAGTTCTGTCTGGGATAACTTACCTTTGTTTCCTTTTCTTTCAGCTACCATCTATTTTGGTACTGCTTAAAATGTTCCCGGATGCAAATCTCAACCTCCTGAACTCTGAAGCAATGCCCATTTACGTAACTGTCTCCGAGTGACTAATACATTCTTTTCTGTGCAGTACAATTGGATTAAGCTTAGCCTAGAACTTAAAAATATATGGCTGAAGTAATCTTAAAAAGCATTCTTATTGGAACTACATGATATGCCTTATTTACTCTGACCCATCATGGTACATCTTAACTTTAAAATTCATTGTTTCACATTGTTTTAGTGCCAGGTGCCATTTTTCACATTTTAACTTTTCTTACATCTCAGAGTTCATCAGGTGTAATCTGTTCTTGCTTGCAGTTCAAGGAGAGCTGGTTCATTAATGAAATTGGTGTATGCTGAACCTTGAATTAAAATATAAGTTTAATTTTTCAAGCAGAATCATTTCAGTGAAAATCCTGTCTCTTGGCTTCTTTTATTTTGGTAAAACTCTTAATTCTCGTAGTCAGTTAATGTGGAGCCTAAGAATTGTAAGGTTAGGTTTTTATGAACAAAGCCACATGGTTCTCCTCTGCCCTACCTCCACTTATTTACCAACTTTGGGTTAAAAGAAATGGCCTTTTTTAAAAAAGTTGATTTTGGGCACCTGAGTGGCTCAATTGGTTAAGCGTCTGACTTTGGCTCAGGTCACGATCTCATGGTTTGTAGGTTCAACCCATGCACTGGGGTCTGTGCTGGCAGCTGAGAGCCTGGAGCCTGCTTTGAATTCTGTGTCTCCTTCTCTCTCTGCCCTTCCCCTGCTCGCACTCGGTCTCTGAAAAATAAAAGTTAAAAAAAAAAATGTTGATTTCAGCAAGAATAACCATTAGCTATAATTTTTTTATTTTCCAGGCTGGACGTAAGGAAAGAAGTGATGCACTCAATTCTGCCATAGATAAAATGACCAAGAAGACTAGGGACTTGCGTAGACAGGTAAGCTGGAAAAACTGTCAATTGCTTTTCCAAGTTCTCAGTTTTGTAGTGTTGGTTAAAATTCTAGGAAGTACACGGCCCATATGTTTATTGGAGTAAAAAAAAAAAGTTTTCTATGGTTTTTCATAGAAAACTGCCTATCTTTGGTAGCTAATAAGGTTCTAAATAGCTAATAAAATCTCTTGGGGATCTGGAATAATAGAGTCCCACTGGGAGGGACTGAATAAATAGCTCTAGTGTAAAAAGGATGTACAGTTAAGATAATGAATTTAAAACAACTTGGGGACCTGTGAAAATATTCTGAAGGATCTTATGGTACTAGCTTACACACAGGAGAGATAGAAACTGCAGTTATTTGACTTGCCCCATTCTGATTACACACTTGAAGTTCCCTTAGATCCTTGGTGAAGGGATGCTTCCAATACAAATAGATGGTGTAGAGATGTTTGGGTTGCTCAGTTTTCCAAGGTAGTAAATATAGAGGAAAAAGTATCTTCATTTGTTAAGTAGTTCCATTAATTTGGAATCAAATGTATTATGTATGTGATAAATGTATTATTTGTATGTGTAATGTAATGTGATAAAATTAGTAATTTTATTACAAATGTGATAAAATTTGTATTAAGACTTNTGTGTCTCCCTCTCTCTCTGACCCTCCCCTGCTCACGCTGTCTCTCTCTCTCTCCTAGAAATAAATAAAAAATATTAAAAAAAAAAAAAAGATTTAAAAAGAAGTTGTAGTGGGGTGCCTCGGTGGCTTAGTCAGATAAGTGCTCAACTCTTGACCTCATATCAGGTCTTGATCTCAGGGTCATGAGTTCAAGCTCCTCATTGGGCTCCATGAAGCCCACTTAAAAAAAAGAGAAAGAAGTAATAGTAGCTTCCAGACTTAATAGACATTTATTGTTCATGTCTGATAAAAAGCAAAGATAGAATGTGTCTTTCTTCATTTTTCTTCTGGTGAAGTTATCTTTGAAACGGATATAAAGATAACCATTAATAGGTTTAAGGTTCATAGAATGCTAACCCTGTTCAGATAAACGGGAAAGTGCTTAATCTTCTCTTTTCGCTTTTGTTTAGGAATATAATTGCATATGTTCCAAGGCTATGTATCAGTTCAACCCAGAGCTGTTTTCTGTTCAGCTTTGTACTATTCCTTTATGATAAAAGTTTTAGTTTTGTAATTTTCCCCCAAAAGGGGATATTATCTTGAAACTTGAGGTTTTACTGCTGAAATGCTCTAAGTGTAAGCATTACCTTTAGGATCACGTTTCCTATGTTGCAGATTATGTAATTGCATGGCTTACATGAGGGATCCTCATATAAATGCAGCAAGTCCATCATGAGCTTCCACTAGGATTTAAAAGTACAAAAGAAAAAAGCATTCTAGTTTCTTGGTAGAAATAAAATCAAATTTTTACAATTTAATTGTTAGCTTCGCAAAGCCGTCATGGACCATGTTTCAGATTCATTCCTGGAAACCAACGTTCCACTTTTGGTATTGATTGAAGCTGCAAAGAATGGAAATGAGAAAGAAGTTAAGGAATATGCCCAGGTTTTCCGTGAACATGCCAACAAATTGATTGAGGTAAGTGTATTACCAGTTTTGTTAACTGTAGGTAACTTAGTGGAGTGGAGTGATTTTTAATCACATTATTTAATCAGCTAAAAATTTTAGGCTCTCGTAATACACAATCTGTATAAGATGAAAGTCTTTTATTATTACTTATAACATCCATCCCAAACTACCATTTTGGCCAGTTTACATTAATTCTGTACATTGTGAAATGTAGATAGTCCCTATCCTAGAAACTTAACATCTCCCCTTAATGTTAATGCAAAAAAAAATAATTACGTACCTGAACTCAAAAGACCCTATAGAAGGGAGTATGTAGAAGGGAGTATGTCTAGAAGTGGGAGAAATTTCATGGCTTACATCCTAGGCTGCATCCTGGCAAATTACTTAACCTTTCTAAATTCCCATTTCTTTTCTATAAAATGAGGATACTAATGATAATTCTCTCAGGACTATTTTGAGGTCTAAGTCTAAAAGAGATGATATATGTCAAGTGCTTAATTCTTTGCCTGAGACATGGACTCAGTCCATCACCTTGTTTTAAAATGGAAGAAAAATGCTTTAATTAGATATGGCTGAATAGTAGAAATCTTGTAATTTGTTGTTTTGTAAGGTGAGAAGAAAAAAGAGAGGTGAATTGCTATTTAATTTCCAGGTAAATTGGGCTTGGTGCTACCTTTTAATATGTGAAATTATATTATTCAACATATTCATTATTATTTTATTTTTAAAAATTGACATATAGTAAACACATACTGAAGTTATTTGATTTTGTAACCTTACTCTAAAACATCTAATATTTGGAGAAGATATTCCATAGACCATTTGGTAATTTGGTTATTACGTAAGAGCAGAAAATGGGCCTTTTATGTAAAATGTGTTTCTTGTACATTTGGATTTATAGTGACATTAGGCCAGGTTAATGCCGTTAAAATGTTCCAAGGAAAACATCAGTAATAGCATTAAATGCATTGCTAATTTTACATCTAGTTTTCTTTGACCATTAAATGTTATTTTGACCTGAATTAATTATGTACAGAATACATAGGTCAGTCTTCTATTCAGGTTAATGATTCTCTCATTTGGAGTTGAGAGCAGAAGAGTATCATTTAATGTCTCCATTAACCATAATCTTTTTCACAAGAGTCACATGATAGCATGAGGTGTACCTCCAAATATACAAAGATTATCCTTAGGAAGCCAGCTTCCTATAAGTAGCCTACATGTTAGAAAATGTGCCTTGTAAGGTAGAAAGCAAGGACACTGCCAGCCCAGGGGGTGAGGTAACAGGTACCAGTAGAGCACATGGGAGAGGGCTTCGTGTGGTCCCCGAACCTTAAGGGGAACCTTTGTCATTACTGTGGCTAGAGGACTCTATTTGGGCCTGCAGTGTCCTCCTCATCCAAAACAGCTGATACTTGGTGAGCACCTCCTGTGCACCAGGTATATGCAAATACAATGTATTTTCCTTAACACCTTTCTCAGGTAAGGAAATTGAGGCTTAGAGAGGTTAGGTAACTTGCCTAAGGTTCTCCAGCAGTGAGTGTGCCTTTTGAGCTTGCAGGCTTCATGAACAGTGAGAAGCATTTGGTGGACCTGATGGCCATGGAGACCTTGCTTCAGGAGCTTTGTCCATGCTTCTATTTTATATTTAATTCTGAACCTCACTAACCAAGGGCCCCTTAGAGGTTAGAGTTTGGTGTTTCCTATCACAATTCAGTTCTGACCCCCTTTTCACCTCTCTCCTCTCTGTGCCCTCTACCCCCACCACCCTGCATACTTACTATATATGTATTAAATGACACAGACTTTTTATTGCTTGAGGCACAACTAAAGGCTTTGTAGTACCACTCTGCAGTTAAATTACATTTATGGTAATAGAGATACTAGGATATATAATTGCATATGTGCTTGAAAAGGAAATGAGTTTTTAAAGTGTAGAAGCCTCTAATTCTTGACTCAAGGCAGAACTTTATTCTTCAGAGACACAGCTTCTCTTCCCTACATAACTTTTGTGACTCTCGTATTACTTTGAACACTGAACTAGTGAGGGACTTGTTTTAAACAAAGGTAGGATACTTCATTGTGATTGTTTTGTTACTTCTTTTCATTCATGATCCCTCTTAAATTGGAGTAAATGTCAGCTGACTTTGGTTTTTATGGTCATTTGCAGTTTTTCAGTTTTTCCTGGGGGTTTAGGAGAAGAGTTTGTGGGATAGTTGAGTAAGCTAGTGGTGTTAGGCCACTAGCAGAAAAGGAGGGGCTCAGATTCTGCAACCATTGAGAATGCTGCCAGATATGTTGTTGGTCTTTCTAAAATACCGCATTAAAATTTTGAGCTAACCATCTGCAGTTAGCACAAGCTCCACAGCTAAAGGGCATGATCCCCAACAAGATTATCATCACTAATGACCCAAGAGACTATAAATTCAGGAGTTTCCACAATCCCCCTCACAAGACTGCCCTCACTTCAAATGCCAGCCGCAAGTTTGGAGGGTCCCCAGGCTACCCATACTCTGACCAACTGGCTGCAAATTTAGGGGCTTCCCATGGCCCATTTCAGGTGTGATAATGTGCCAGAACAACTCTTAGAACTCCGTAGAATGGTGTACTTAGCATAACTTATCTAGAGGCCCACCAGGAGTTACTTCATTAGCATAAACCATCAGGGCCAGTGATGAATAACAGAGACATTCCTATCATGATTGAAATCTCACAGATATGGAAGAAGTTTCCTCCCAGGAAACCAGGACAAAGACATTCTTTATTATAGGACACTTCCCCATCTTGAAGGAATGTAGAATGCCTGATTTTCAGATAGATTGCTTTACAGCCGTGAAACTACATGGAAGAGGGAAGACAGTGCTGGTGTTTCCTGTAGCTTTACATGTGGCCATTTACCGAGTGACTTACCATTTCTCTTACCTGGTTCTTCTTACATTGTTCTTCTTTTCCTTGGAGGTTCTCCCCCTTGGGAGCTAGGTGTTTTCTTCTCATAGCATCATAGATTCTCATTGTGGTACGTAAAACCCCTTCTCTGTAATATCCATGTATTGTCACTTCTCTTGGACTGCTTCTGTAGTGGGAAACTCCCTCCCTCTGGAGGCATCACATTGCAATGGTGAGTTCTCTGGTTGTTAGCAACAGGGAGCCACACTCTGCTTCTCTGGAACTAATTCTGTCCATCTTTTAACTGGTGTACACATGTGAATTGAGAGGAACCATAAGTGTAAATACACACTTGATTTCGAAGATACGGTATGGGAATAAAAATGTACAAAACTCAGTAGCTTTTTATATTGAATGTAGTATCTTGGGATTAAAAACAGCAAATTATTTTTGCTAATTTCACCTTTTTTTATGTGGCTACTGAAAAAAAAATTAAATTCCTAGAATCTTTCATCTTGCCGCTAGAAATCATTCTCTTGACTGAACAGTTCTTAGTATATAGTTGGGCCGTTTAGCCCATCTAGAATTCATTTATTTTTATCTTGCTCTCTAAATTACCCAGCTAAACCGTGTCTATACTATTCCTTATATCCTTTTTGGTAACTCTCATGATTACCGCATTAACATTTGGATAACCATAGGAAGTATAGTTTATATTCTGGCAGCTTCTTTATGGATTTCAGCTGCCTTTCAGTTTCACACAGATTTCTTTTTTCTTCACAGTAATTCCTTTTTTTCTTCTTATTTTTTTCACCATAATTTTCCCATGAGTTCTTGAGTAGTGCCATGTATCAGATAGCTGCTCTGTGGGGTTAGATGCACTCTTCTCATGTCTGATCCCTAAACTGGGTAGTCTGATTTATTGGGTGTTAAAAAATGTGCTCTTAAGCATTGAAGTGAAGCCAAACATGTCACCACCCTATGTCCTCTGCACTGCCTGGGCCCCCTGCCTGGAAGGTTCTGTTCTCTTATCCTCTCATCCCACAGGCTTTTGCTCCGATATTACCGCTGCAGAGAGGCTTTCCTGGATCCCTCATCCCCTCCATTCCACCTTCCACCATTTTTAAAAAACCCTATCACCTGTTTTATAGCCACCATAACATTTTTCACTATCTAAAATTATTGGGATTGTTTTGTTTTCTTATTTTTTTGTTTCCCACCCCATACTCCAATAGAATGTAAATTCTTTGAGAACGTGGTCTTAGAACAGTGCCTGGAACAAGTAGGTGCTCAGTAACCACCAAATTAATAAGTGTTTTAATTCTGAGGTATAAACATTAATGTCACTGAGGTGCTCAACCTTCAGATCCCTGGACTACCATCCCCAGGATTCTCACTCACTGGTCTCAGAACTGCACTTTGAGAAATGTAGAGCTCTGTGTTAAGAGTGAACACCATTGTTACTAAACTTGATTTTTTTCCCTTATTCTGTATAATGTGTACATGAGGGGATGAAATGTAAAATCTTTTGGGATGTGAAGATGAAGAGGAAAATTTGGAAACTTTTTTTAAAGATGAGGCAATGTTGATTTGAGCAATATTTTTGTTTGTTAGTACCAGGCTTTCAAAAACCCATAGCAGATTTTCTATAGTTGTGAGAGAAAAGAAATTACCATGGAGTCTTATAACAAATATTTGCAGTGTTCCTGATATGTCCCAGTCACTCTTCCGGGCACTAGTGAGAGCGAATGAAACAAAAATGTCTACCCCCAAGAAGGTTAAGCTCTACTAGAGAGAAGGAGGCAATCACAACACATTTATATAGTATGTATATTTTGTACAGTGTGGTATAAATGGCACTGAGATGATATGTGAAAAAAGTTATCCGTTTTATCAGCATTTTAAATGGAAGCAGAGCTAAAACTGTTATTTAAGTAGCATTTTAATACATGACCAAAATAAAATTGGAGCAGATGTGTTGGCACTTGCTAACTTGGTTTTTGGAAGTCTTATTTATTGCTTTAATAGAAATACTTTCTTGCCAGACCAAGTAAAATGTATAAAAGGGTTATGCTTTAATTTGGGGTGTCATGTAAAGTTGCTTCAAAATATTAATAGTTTCTGAGTAGTATTAGAGATAACACCCACTTAGAGATGGAAACCTTTTATGGTACCTTCCTTGTATATCACATTATGGAAATACAGAATGAATTTCAAGACTAAAAACCACATACTGACACGTTTTTAGAACACAAGCAAATTCCTCCAGTCCCTCTGTGTGCACAGTTAGTGTCAGGAAGACTGTGTGGGGCTGGCTGCTGATTCGATCCTTAGTAAATGACTTTTGTGATTTTATTTGAAAAGGCAAATAACAGTATTTGCCATGAAGTTGTTCTCATTTTCTTGGGTTCTGGATAGGACCTCTGCGTGTCTCATACCATGTTTGTCAGTGGAATCCATTCCCACATCATATTGAAGCCCATTTTCTTGTGTGAAGAGTACATAGAGGTTGTGTGTCCCCAAGGCCTGTGGCTAAGGGAGCAAGAGCTGAGGGTCATTACTAATGAGCGGCGTGGCACTTCTTTTCACCATTTTCTTTGGTTCTGGGGTATAGTACTGAGGCCTTTTGTTTCATCTTTTTATGAAAGATCATGGTTGTGCTTCAGGGTAACTATAACACCTTTTAATACTTGATGCTCCCATATCAAGTTAATGATTTTTTTTTATGTTGCTCTTCGTTTTTAAGCATATTGAGGTAAAATATTTATTTTGTCAGAAATATGCAACACCAGTGTGTCCTTTTTAATGGCTTCATTCTTAGCCTATCTCCTTTGGCTGTGAACAGCTTAATAGCTAAAGAGCAGTCAGTTTTTCCATTTAAATTTTGCTTTCTTCTGAGTCCTTTTTCAATTTCACAAACTGAGAGCGAAATAGGAAAAGTGGCATTCATGAAATCTTGCCTCTAAAAACTATTTATCATTTAGTATTCCTTTCCCCTCAGCCCCATACATTGCATTAAAATGGGCCTCTTAATATTATGAACTTGCTACAATAAGATAATATCTCATTCATTGCTTTGTATATTAAGAATCAGAAAGTAAATGTAACTGGTATGCCTTACTTTTTTTTGAGAGAGAACATGATCGGGGCAGGGGCAGAGAGAGAGGGAGAGAGAGAATCCCAAGCAGGTTCCCAGCTGATGCCGGGCTCCAACTCATAAACCATGAGATCATGACCTGAGCAGAAACCAAGCATCGGATGCTCAACCACCTGAGCCACCCAGGCACCCCTAATTTCCCATTATCCAGGACTTCATACAGGATGACTTTATGGCTTAAAATATGATTTTTACTGCAAATTGAATGGTTTGCATTATAACTTATTCTGTGGCTTGGCGGTAATGCACAGTAAAGTGGCCTTGAAGAAGTCTCTGTAAGGAGCATTTGAATTGAACACTGACCTTTTATGATCCACCTGTGACATCTTCAGTATTTTCTCAGTGCCTCTGTATAATACCATAGGCTGAAATTCTTGCAAATAGCAAATTAAATGAACCTTCCATTTTGTAGGACTGTAGTGAGTTTAAAGCAGTCAGTATTAATTGGGGGGAATGCTGACCTTGGATTCCAAAATAATTTACTAAGCTAATTGAGCTTTGTCTGCACATTTTCAAAGGTCTATAAGTTCAAATGCTTGAGTCTGTGACAAACAAAAGGGTCTCGTGTATACTATTTTAACACATGATACCCATACAAGTGTTGTTGGTTGAATATAACTACCTACTCAGATTTTGGGGTGGTCTTGTGAAGGCAGTAGGTGAACCTTGTTCTCAAGGAACATCAAGATTCTTTTCTTTTGGAGCATTGGTAGGAGTGACCAGAGAAGCCCTGCCCAGTCTTGACCTGCTCCAGAAGAGTGTAGGCCCTCCTGTTTCCTAGAGCTGATCAACTGATGTTTAGATGGGCACACTTCCTAGGTGTACTGAGATTATTCAGGTAGTTAGATAGAAATAGGGAACTTTACTTCCAGTGGTCTGTATGATACCAAGTAAATAGAAATGATTTATCATCTGGGTGGTGATTTACAATGAAAGCCTTTTAAAAATATCAAATATCCAAGCCATTTAAAATAATTTATGATGTTTTAATAAAGTCACAATTTCTAATCCTGTTACTAGAGATGCTTATATTTGTATCCCGCCTCCTCCTAAAATTAGTTTTGATATGGGCTATTTTGAGTAAAGACAGACATGATAAAATAAGGTAGATGTAGGAAATCAGGAACTAGGAAAAGAATAATAGGCAATTTTGAATTATAATTGCCATGACTGAGTTTGGATTTGGCACTGAATTTCCTGGTAGCAAGAAGGAAAGGATGAAACACAGTTGTGTAGTTCTTGTCTTTAGAATCCAGGGAGGATGCCCTCCCACCCCCCACCCCCCATGAGAAATAAAGCCTATCCTGAAAAAGTGAAAAGAATCGTTACATGGGGTTTTTATGTATTTATATTTAAGGGCCAGTGAATGATTAAATATATAGGGTTTCTCAACATTTTAATACAACTTAGTGACAGATACCACATTATTATTATTTTTTTTTTGTGATTTGTCTCTTAAAAGACAAGATCATATCATTCTTTAGGTGCAGCCAGCTGTGATCTGGTGAGGGGCCTACATGGCATGTGGTCTTCACCCTCCCAGTGACATTATTGGGGAGGACAGAGAGCTGTGAGTCAGGTGCTTCTTCTGATCATCCAATATAGTTTTATCCTTTCTTTTTAAAAACAGTGTACAACCTTTGTTTATGTTTTAAATGTATTTTATAAGGAGTATATGTTTACTTATTGTTACTCACTTTAGCAAGATTTTTTTCCTGTTAGAGAGTTTTGTACATATACATTCATTATTGTTCTGACATGTGGATTCATTTTTACTGTTGCATTTTGTTCTCTTTCTCCTTAACCCTCTGCTTCCATCCCTCCTCTGTTTTTAACGGTCTTTACTCCTTTGCCGTGATTGAGTCCTCTTGCCTCCTATTTTTCCCCCTCTTGTTTGGAAGTAGTAAGCTCTGCTTTATTACTAGTAACTCTGGATATTTGAGCATGCATGTTTAGCTGAGTGATTGAGGGTTAATCAGTATCTTTTCCTCCTTCTGAAACAATGTAAGAATCTTAGAATGTTTTGACTTCAATCATTATACAATTTAAATATTACTGTTGTCCAGTACTTCGGTTCTTGTAAGTTTTAGCCCCATGAGTTAGGCACTATTTATATTGCTGTATTCATTTTTTCAACTTGGCTTAAATTGTACCTGATAGATTATTTTCATTGCTTTCCATTTATTCTTTCATGTTGTTAAGCCTTCTGTCTGGAATTACCTCTTCTTCCTGAAGCATTTTTGTTACAGACTCTTTTAGTAGGGGGAGGGAAGATCTGCCTGGAGTAAATGCTCTTGGGTTGTTTTGGTCTTTATTGTGCCCCAAATCTTAGAAAAACAGTTCTGTTGAATATTTAGTCCTAGGATTATCTTCTCTCCCTCCCCCAGTGATTTGAAGGTACTGTTTCCTTATCTCTGGCGTCCATCATTGCTGTTAAGAAGTCAGCAGTCAATCTTACTGAGCTTACTTTGTGGATAATTTGTATTTACTTTCTGGCTGTTTTTAAAATCTTGTCCGTTGTTGTAAAGCTTCACTGTAGTATGTCTGGATATGGATTTCTCTTTATTCCCCTGTTTAGACTTTGTCTTCCCAAATCTGAAATTTGTATTTCATCCACTCTGAAAAATTTTCAGTCATTATGTCTTTCACTATTGCCACTCCCCCATTCCTTGTCTTTCCCCATCTGAATCCCTCATGGTTGAATAGTAGACCCTTTCAGTGTAATTGCATGTCTCTTAATTTCCTGCATTGTCTCCATATCATGCAAATTTCTTGGTTTTTCTGAATAAGTTCTTCAGTTTGATTTTACAGTTTAGTACGTCTCTTTTAACAGCATTTAATCTATATTTTAAATTTCTAGAAGTTGTAGAAGTTACTAATTTTCTTTTAAAGTTCTACTTTGATCCTTCTTAAATATGCCTAGTCATTTTTGAGTGTATTTTATCTTTGTATACTTTTATTTCTGTTAACATAATATACATATTTTTAATACGCTGATTTTGATCATTTGAGTATCTGCAGTCATTATGAATCTGATCAGACAATTGTTTTGCTTACTCTTGCCCAAGATAGTTTATTTCCTTGTGTACTTCCTGCATTTTTTTATTGTAAATTTACATTTGTGGCATTTTGTATTCGAGAATTCTTTGAGGCCTGGATTTGGATTATCTTTCATCAGAGAAAATTTCCATTTATATTTGCTTCTTCCAGTTGCTTAGGGATACCACTAACACATGAGCAGGTCAGAGACATTTGCCTTGTGAGAGCCAAGTGTTATTTGTCCATTAAAAACCCAAATTCTGATCACAGAATGGAAAATACCCATTTCTCTATTCTCCACCCCCGTGTAAGCACTGTTTTCAGTGGTTGCTTTTACAAAACTCCTTGAATTTCTGCTTTCTTATATCTAGCCTCTGATAATTTTCCTCAGTTAATACCTGACTGGCCCTGCATCAAAAAACAAAAAAGAGTTTTGAAGTATAAATTGCAGAGTATAAAATTCACCCTCACCCTTTTTAGTCTACAACTCAGTGATTTTTACTAAATATATGAAAGTATGCAGCCATTACCACAATCCAGTTTGGAATTTTCCTATCCATGCATGCTTTATTTTTTGGTAAGGTACTTTTGTTATTCCTAATACGGTAGCCAGCACCCTTTCCTGGAAATTGGAAGATGAAGGCCTATCCTCTCTTCCGTCATCATTTTCCTTGTGGATTTCGGAGTCACTGGTATAAATTTCTTGAGAGATTCTGAAATGTATATCATGTGCAGTTGGAATTCTCACTTGATGCCTGTCAAGTTTGCAAAGTTGATTTATTATTATTTTGGTCTTGTTGAGAGTTCATACTCAACCATCTTAAAGAGGAAAACTTAGATGGTAGCATGATCTGAAGCACAGGGGCAAGTAATGCAGGTTTTGAGTTTCAACCTCTTGAGCTTTATGGTTATGGTTGCGGACTTGAGCTCCCTTTTCCAAAGTTCTTTTTACTTGTTTCCCCCTAACAATGGGCATATTATATCAGCTTATTAATTTATTACCAAGAACAAAAATCTTCGCTTCGTAAGGGGCAGTGGAGTCCCTCAGCCAAATATGAATGAGAAGCAGTTACTGAGCACAGTGGGAAGAAACTTGTGTTGACCTTACACAGATTTAACCTTCATTTAAAATCATCAACACATGTATAATAGAGGAGAAATTGTCATAGTGGGTTTTTTCCCCCAGTACAGAACTTCATAAATTTTATCTAAGAAAAGAAAATCTAGTGTAAAGGCAGAGTTTTCCTAAATGTCTGAAAAGTTGTCTTTTTTGTAATGTGCAGATGTCATATTTGTTGATATGACACACAGCCTGTCTGTGTCCATTTCTTTTTTTCCTCCACAGCACAGATTGTTACTGTGCTACTCCTAAAACCAACAAAAATCCAGGGCTCTTTTTTTTTTAAAGGTTTTCTTAAATGTTCTGCTTTTCTACAAGGTTCATACATCCACAGCATGGGGACAGGTAGTATAAGAGGGCTTCATGATTTCAAAGCTAGTGGTCATAGGTCATAGTGTTAGTCTTAGGTCACCTCTTGAATTAGCAGAAATCAAAGACACTTAAATTGTCAGTACACAAATTCCTGTGATAGCAGAAATATAATCATTTATTCCCAGAGCAAATCTAGAGACCACTGCGCAGTGTTCTGCCAGGTTTTCTGGAAGTTTCCTCCATGTATTTTTAATTTAAACTTCAGTCGCTTCTTCAGTCTCCGTATGAACTGCTCTCCCAAATTTCCAGAGCCCCAGAAGGAGACATTTAGGAAACCCCTCCTCTCACCCTCCCCATTCCCTGTCATCAAGCATGGCAGTAGTATATGAGGTTAGCCTCTCAGAGAGCTACGGTTGAAATGTTGCATTTGCACATTTGTCATTGTTAGAAGTGAGTAGCCCTGTCCCTGGAGGGTGAATAGAAGCTCATTCATCTGGAGAAGACTGTCAGTGACAGGCTCCCGCTCCCTCCTCCCGGGCCAGGCAGGGTGGCCTCCTCAAACAGGCAGTGTACTCTTGTGGAACATTACTGCCTCAGCAGTATATCAGAAACCATTTTAAATAACATTTTAAAATAAAGAACAAGTCTTCCATAGCCTTTATTTTGTTAGGAATTGTATCAGGAAACAGGAAAGATGGCTTACAGAAGTCAGCCGTTTCAGCCTTAGCCACACACACTCTCATGTATCTGATCTGTAATAGATAATAGTTTACATATCCTTTGCTTCTTAAGTATTTTTTGGGTCTTACGGATTTATAAAATTGGGAGAGGGTAATTTGAATAAAATGGTTCTAGTAGTGGCTTGAGAGTAAGGATATAAACAGAGTAACAAAAAGAGAAAAAAAGAAACAGAGTAACAGACCTTCCTGAATTTTAACACTTGGCTCCACAGGGGTGCTGGGTATTAGTATGCTCACCTCCCCAGGAATCTTTGGTAGTTTCAAGTTGCTAATTTAGTGGTGAACCCCACATTTTATATTTATTTTTCAAAATGCTTTCTTAAGGAAATGTAACAATGGGAGTTACAGATTCATGAACATATCTGAATTAACCTATTTCCTGCACTATAGCATCATTGAGGGATAATGTTTTTTAAATGTTTTTTGTTTTCCAAATAGAGTTTTAATCATATTTTGCAGTAATTTTTAAACAAAAAATCTACAGTCAGCTGTATTATCATGAAGACTAGTGGCCCTTTGTTCAGGTCCAGTTGATACTAGAAAGTGGTATTATAATCTTTAGGTGGAAATTAAATGTTACTTCTTTATATGATTTTGAAGGCCCCTAAACATTAAAGATCTGACTTAATTTTTTATTTCCTTACATTTTATGTTTAAATTGCATGGTAGTTCTTTTGTTTCTCCTTGTGATTAGGCATTGCAGGGTTCTGATAGTTAGCGATCTTACAGAAAGCTGATAATCCCTAACCATAGTACTGCAAACAACAGCCATAATAGTACGTAATTTTTCTTTTGCCTTTATGTACTTAAGTTGGGTGGAGGAGTGAAAATCAAAGGTTATCACCGTTGCCCTTGTTTACTCTGGCATTTAAATTCCTGGAAAGTGCCTTTGATATTAAACTGCCTACGCCTCTGTCATTCATAACTCAATTTGCAACTGGGGGAAAGATATGTTTTAGTACCGTGTATTCATTTGGTCCTTGGTATTAACAGTGGAATTGGCAAACCTGCTTATTTAGAAACATGGATGAGTGATCACAGCCCTCACAGTCACTACAGACCAAGGTTCTCAGCACAACCAGGGCTTCAGCCGAGGAAGTCTGGCAAAATGTGGAAAGATGGTTTCTGGGTGCCAGAGCAGTGTCATTAAGATACTTTGGATGGGAAGGAAAGGACTTTAGTTCAGATAAAAGCAGGACTAGAAAGGAGTCCAGCTTTCAGTGCTTTTGAGAACCCAGTTGAAGGATAGTTTTCTCTTAACTGTGGGACATCATCCCTGTTTCTTTTTTCATTTCTGATTAAGATGGCCTTGGATATATCTTGATGTTGTCTTAGTACTTTTTTTTATTTGAAAAATAGCTTTCTGTTTAAATCTCTTGGCTTAGTAAGCATCCATTCACCTGTCAAATGAGAATAGCATCTTAGAATTTCTATTTCTTTTCTTCGAGAACAGCTACATGGTATATTTTTACTTGAGGATACCAACTATTCTTTCCGAACGCCTTGATTCCTTAGCTTTTCTCATGTTGTTGTCCACACCATGAGAACTTCTTTCTGAAGCTACTGTTTAGGCAGGTAAAGAGCGCATTGTAAAGCCTGTGAGTTACATGCCCTGCAGTCTGATTCTGCCACAAGTTTACAGTGTGATGTGTGTTACAAGTCTCCATCATCTCCTTAGCACAGAGATTAAAAAAAAAAAATTGTCCTCTTAAGTAGGTCATTAATTTGTGAGCAATAAAATACCATTGGTGCTCTTGGCATATGTTCTGTAAAAGGTCAGCGGTGGGAGGGGTTATACATTTGCTTTCCTTAGAGATTGGAAGAAAAATCTTCAAAGATCTTTTTATGGTGTTCCTTCTTCTAGGTTGCCAACTTGGCCTGTTCCATCTCAAACAATGAAGAAGGTGTCAAGCTTGTTCGAATGTCAGCAAGCCAGCTAGAAGCTCTCTGTCCTCAGGTAAAGTATGACCAGAAATGATTATGGTACCACTAGATTGGAGTTTGGTTACAGTGGAGATCAGGTTTATTTATTTATTTTTTTAATTTTATTTCTAGGATATTACATAGAAGTTGTGGGGACAAAACGCTGATACAGAGTTCACATAGCTTGTAGAAATTTATGTTTAATTTCGAGTGACATTTTCTTAGGGCATCACTTTACTATCCCCGTGCCCTTCCTTAGAAATGCAGTGTCTTAAATATCATATGTTTGCACGTATAGGAGGATTAGGAGGAACTTGACGGAGGAACAAGGGGGAGAAGAAGGGCGGAAATGGTGGGGGAAAGGGAGAGAAGCAAACCATGAGAGACTCTTGAATGCTGACAAAAACTGAGGACTGATGGATGTGGGGGGAGGGGGGGATGGGCATGGAGGAGGACACTTGTGGGGCTGAGCACTGAGTGTTATGTGGAAACTAATTTGACAAGAAACTATTAAAAAAAAAATACCTCTATCAAAAAAAAATAAATAAATAAAGCTCTGAGCTATGAAACAGGTAAAAAAAAAAAAAAAGAAATGCAGTGTCTTTCATTCCTGGCAAATGGAAGGTGGGTAGTGACCTCACTATTCAGTCTTCACCCTCAGAGGTCCATCTATATATGACAGTCCTGGAATTAGGGTAGTTATCTCATAAGCCTGAAGGAGTAACAGCTACGCACCTATGCTTCTCCCTGATGCCTGGGGTTTGGATCTTTGTGATGGAGGGAACAAGATCAGGAGCCAGAACCATTACTCTATAATGTCCTGAAGTGGCATTCTGATACATCTGTTAGCAATGTAATCCAGCCAGCTACTGAATTTAAAGCTTGAGAACTTTTCTCCATTTATGATGGCATATTGGAAGACTAGTGATTATGCTGGGTTAAGCATCTGGGACTCTCAAAAGACTCTGAAACACAGAAGAAGAGTTGCTTTGTTAAATGCCCAATGTGTTGCCTGCCTGTGGGGCCCCCTGCTTGCTCCTTGACGGTCACAGGTATTTTTAAGCCATATAAGTACTGTTTTCCATGGTAGAGGCTGCCCTTCTGATTTCCCAGGTAGAGTCTGCTCTTGGGCCTACTCTGAGGATTTACATTTACTTTCTCTAAATGTCCTGCCAGATGGCAGTGGCCGCAGATAAAGGGAAATAAAGCAGAAGAATTGGAGTAACAGAAGAGAGGTCACAGGAGTGAAATTTCTATGTTGTGTCTGCAGCCAACTTTAAAATATATTGAGAACAATACTTTGGCTCTTTTGTATAAATAATTCCTGACCTTCAAGATAGGCAACCAAAAAGTAAAGCCTGATTATTAATCTGGGATCTTAACTGGTACACAGGTTAGTTAGGGCATTTGTTCTCATTATCACTCATCTGTATTTTACTTGCCAGTGAGAGTTGGTTTGTCTAAACACTAGTATGAGAGGCCATTTGTGAGTCCACATTATGTGATAGACATCTTTCCAGCTTTCATCCAGTCATGAAATCTGGTAGGAGTTGGTAGCTGTAAAGATAATAAGCACAGTGGATTGAATCACTTGTAGAAAGTTCACGGATGACCAAATTGTAAGAAGTAAATTTAGAGTAGATTTCTAAAGATGGGGCATTCTGTCCCCAAGTTTGTCATTTTACCCTATCAGCACTTTGTTAATGTCTTTGGTTCTCCGTTTGGTTTTGAAATGCTTGAAAAGCGACAATGCTTTCACATATCGGCTGAAACAGATGGTAACATACGCTGATCACACCTACCAAGAGTATTTATATAAATGATCTTAAGCCTAGGAGAAAAATCACATGGAGAGTCTAGTAGATCCTAATGAAATGATGTTGTGCATAAATCATGTGTGGCTGGGCCATGTTGCACCGGTTTGAATTTGCCCTCAGAGAACATTGTTTCTCTCTTGGGTATTTTGATTTCTCCTAGTATAATAGACCCTCAGGAGGAGTGGGTTTAGACAGCACCCAGACCACACTTAGTATTGGTGTGTATCCTGGATAAAAGGCGTTTTCCTGGATAAAAGGGGGCTTCTTGTCCCCCAGACCCTTGCCTAGGCTCATTTCTGCGCATGGTCACAAGCAGGCTCAGTTATGGCAAATACAGCAGGCATTTGCAGCCATGGCAGTGACAAACTTGAGTACTATGTTCCGTTTCTACATGAGGCAGCTGCAGTTCCACTCCAGCCCAGTATTGCCAGTTCATTATTTTTAAAGAGAAGTCAGCAGTTCAGGTTTTTTTTTGGTCAAGTCTCAATTTTAAACAATAGGTTACTAATCAAAAGTTTCTGAAATTCTATGAGGAGGGTAGACCAAACTCCTCTGGGACTGCATCTGGCTTACCCTGGTCCATGCATTGCATTCTCAAAGGGCCTCTTCTTCAAACTGACTGGTAGCAGTCCCTCTAAGGAAGAGGGGTTTTAGTGGAGAGATCTCTCTCCTTACTCTTCAACCTTATATGGGCAGTGACCTCCACCACCGGGGCCCTGAACCTGAGGTGTTCCCTTCCACAGACATTAACAGACTAGGCTGGTTAGTTCCCCAGGACTTTAGGATGGGGTTTAATATGCTGTAGCCTATAGACAGTTATTAGAGTGCATCTTTATTGTGAGGCTGCTGGCCATATCTTACCAATAGAATGATGTACATGTTCGATTTTTCCAGGCTGTTTTTTGTGCCTCACACCCACACTCTTGCATGTTGGAAGCCAGGGGCCCTTGTCCTGGAGATGCTCTCCTTGTGTAACTTGACTGTGGCACCACCTACGGTTTGGAGTTGGCTCATAGACCTTATTGTTCCTTCTGAAGGGGAAAAATGATGGAACCTCCAGCTTTCCCCCCATTTTTCATTTCACTCAATAGCAAATTAACTGTGGAAATTAGAACCGTTGTGAAGTACTCACTTTTTAGCAGTTAAGTGACTTTAACTTCAAATATTTGAGATTAATTAAAGTTGAGGAGGAAATAACCTGAAAGTGGCTTTGTTTTGTTGCTTGGGGGAAAAGAAGCACCCACATTTTTCTTGTGATTTGCTATTGCAAGAAAGGAAGTAGGTCAGCTGTCTCTGCCTGCATTGCCTGCCACTCTGGCTATACCATCTCACTCTGTTCATCTGGAGGAGGACCTGCTTCCATTTGAGCAGAGAGCCCTAGTCTCATATGCTTTTATAAGGAAAAAGCCCAGCTGTTTTGGGGATAGGTCTGAATTTGTACCCCACATATCCCAGACATGTCTTCTTTGTGAATGTGTCCAAGTCTTACTCCATGATAGTTGCTTAAAATATTTCACTTTTTTTAGTTCATTTGGTGCTGGCCAGAGGAAAAAGAAAAAGAAGGTGGTTTCTGACAGTTGAGTCTTTAAAATTATAGGAGGGCATTTTGGAGATGATCGCACTTAATATTTTATTTTTCTTAGTTCATTTGTGAGAATGAGCATTGTACATTTAGGTTAATACAGATCTGGCACTTTAATAATTCATATAGCCTGGTTTAATGCATGGCCTTTCTTGGAAATCTACACAAGGGTGAATTAAGTATTTGAAGCCACAGCTTATCTGCATTTCTCTCTCTTTTTTTTTTTTTTTGGTACTTCTCACTANAACTTATGAAATTGCCTGTTCTTTCTTGTGCCTTCTTAGATTTATCTTCCATATTGCTTCTTTTCCCTTTGTGCTTTTGGGAACACTGATCTTTTCCATGGTTGACAGGCTTAACAAGCATCAAATAAACACAAACCCAGACAGGCCTGGCCTATAGGTGGTGAGAAAATATGTAGCTCTTAATGGAGCATCCAAGGCATACAGGCCAGGGTACCCTGTGACCTGAGCTCTCACTCATCTATTATTTCACAATCATAGGACCATGTAACTTTAACCACGTCACTTGTCCACTTCTGATATTCTCTAATCTTTTCTTTCAAAGCAATTTCACAGAAGAGCTCAAAGGAGATGCTTCTAACCAAAAGTTTCAGTACCTTGGTG
>NW_027530640.1:11279692-11308634 GCF_008692635.1 Crocuta crocuta
CCACCCCTTTTTCCCCCTTCTGACAGAGATCTGCTAGTAACATGCTGCCAGAGACATTGCAGTCTACCTGTGAGACTTGCATATTGATACTGGTTAGTTTTCCTTTCTGGTACAGTCTGGTTTCCATAGCCTAACCGTTGGAAAGTGTTTACTTCTCTTCTATTTTCTTGAAAAATCTGTATAATTGATATTAGTCCTTTAAATGTTTGGGATAATTTACCACTGAAGCCATTTGGCCTGGAGTTTCCTTTTGGGGAAGGTTTTTTAACAATTCAGTTTCTTTAATCTATAAAAGGATGCTCACTTTAGCTGTTTATTCTTGAGTGATCTTTGGTAATTTATATTTCATCAATTGCTACTCTGGTACTTTATTCCTTCTGCTTACTTCGGGGTTTGATTTGCCCCTTTTCTAGTTTCTAAAGTTAGAAGTTTTTAGATCATTGATTTGAAACTTTGTTTTCTGATGTCACACTTAAACATTTCATGCTATAGATTTCTCTTAAAGCACTGCTTTAGCTACATCCTTCAAATTGTAATGTGTGTGTTAAACAGTATGGGAAGGTCAGGAAAGACACCTTTGAGAAAATTATTTAGCAGCAAAGAGATCTGGAGGAGATGACAGAACAAGCCATGGAGGCTATGGCACTCCAGGAGCAGCAAATGCACAGACTTTGAAAATAAAGGTCAGCTATCTAACAGAAGTTTGGGTGGTTTGGGTCTTTTTAGGACGATGGGAAAGCCCTTGGCTTTTTACTCAAAGTGACATGGGAAGCCATTGAAGGATTTTTGAGAGGATTGACATGATCTAATTGAGGTCTCCCTGACTTCTGTCAGGAGAGATAGAAGCAGAGATAGCTCTCAGGAGGCTGTGCTAAGCAGAAAAATATGCTCACCCCCAACAAAGATGTTCATTTCCTAATTCCCAAGACCTGTGAATACATTATCTTAAGTAGCAAAAGGGCTTTGTAAAGGTTAAAAAAAGGAGAGACAGAGAACTAAGGAATAGCTAGATTATCAGGGGGGGACCCCAGTATAATCAAAGTGTCCTAATATGAGGGAGACAGAGTTGTCAGAGTCTGAGAAGACACTGTGATGGTGGAAGCAGGCATTGGAGCCATGTTGCCACAAGTAGAGTGTGGACAGCCTCCAGGAGTCGGACTGGATTCTCTTCTAGAGCCTCTAGAGTGAATAGGCCTGCTGACACTTTGACTTTTAATATGCAGAACTGTTAAGATCATACATTTGTGTTGTTTTAAGCAAAACTACTTTGCTCATGATACGTTACAGCACCAATAGGAAACCAAAACAGACGTTATGGTACTAATCCAGGAAAGAGTACAGTAGATGTGATGAGCACTGATTAGAGTCTGGATATATTGATGATAGAATTTACTGCAGAATTAAATATGAGGTAGAAGGCAAAGAGAAGAGCAAAGGAGAATTCCAGAATTTTGAATCTAAGTACCTGAAAGGATGGAGCTGTCCTTTATTTTGATAGGGAAACGTGATTTGGGGGGAACAGCTAAGGAGCTCTATTTTGGACATGGTAATTAGATACGCAAGATGCTAAGTGAAATTCAAGGAACAGATCTAGACAGGATGTATAAATGTGAGATTCATCAGCACACATAGGATGCCGTGAGCCTGGATGTACTCACCAATAGAATAAGTATACCTAGAATAAAAAAGTTTAGGCACTAAAACTGGGGTTCCCTAACATTTAGAGTTTGGGGAGATGAGCAGAGGAGACTCAGGAAGGGTTAGTAAGACCAGAAGAACACCAGGAGCTGGCTCTACCTTGGAAGGCAAGTGAAAAAGAGTATTTCTAGGAATGGTGTTTATTTATGTCATTAGTCCTTGTATTGAACAACATGTAGACATGACAAATGACCTTTGACATAGGAGTTTAGGTACAGTTTAGGAGACATAAGCTTGATTGGAGTGGGTTCAAGAGAGAAGAGAGGGATTGGGTATAGCAAGATGGCAGCTCTTTCAGATTTTATGTAAGGTTTATAGAGACATGGGGTGGTAGCATGAGCTAGATATGGGATTGAGACTGCTATTTATTTTTTACTTTTAGTTGGGGCCTTTAATAGAATGTTTTTTATGTTTACCTGTTGAAAATAATCCAGTAAAGGAGAAATATTGACAGTATAGAAATAGGGGAAATATCGATGATACAGAATTAGGAATTAGTCCAGTAAAGGGGAAATATTGATAATACAGGATATTATCATCAATATAAATATTATCAGTATTATAAATCAGTATAAATATTATCAGTGTAAATATAATATAAAAAGTTAAGACAGCACATGGTACAGATGCAGGTAGCTGGGTGGATATGGTGATAGGAACTACAGACATTGTCTTTTGATCGTATTCACCTCATGCAAATTGGAAGCAGCAGACTTAGAAGCTGAGAGTGAGGATGCTGGCAGAGGTAGGTTAGAAAAGAAGGTGTGAAACAAATACTCTAGAGTCCAGACTTGAGAGGAGGAGATTGATTAGACTAAGGAAACGTAGTTCCCTTGCTGTCCCCAACACTCCGTGTCTTGAGTGATCAAGAATTTTAAAGCAAGACCACTCAGCATGCTTGGGAGCAGGAAATTCTGAGACCTTTGCGTAGAGCTTTTTGGGATGGAACAGGGATATGAGGTGAGAGCTAGAATTAATGTTCTAGGTAGGAAATGTGGATGTAGTTGGCACCTAAGTGGTATGTAAAATCATGAAACTAGATGAAATTGCTCATTGTGAGGGGAGGGGTGTAGTTAGAGGGGCAGCATAGGAACAGACCATGAGAACTCTGAAATTCTTTGATGTCGAAGAATACAAGGCAGCAAAGAAGACAGAGAAGAAATAGCGAGAGCAGTGGAAATAAAACAGAAAAAGGATTTGAGAAAATATAACATCTAGACTTGACCAAAAAAACACTTTGTAAACTAGGAACAGAAGAGAATTTGCCCAACCTGGTAACATCATGTTTAATAGTGAATCATAATCTTTTTTTTTTAATGTTTTTATTTATTTCTAAGAGAGAGAGAGAGAGAGAGAGAGAGAGAGCGTGAGCAGGGGAGGGTCAGAGAGAGAGGGAGTCACAGACTCTGAAACAGGCTTCAGGCTCTGAGCTGGCAGTCAGCACAGAGCCCGACGCGGGGCTCGAACCCACGAACCGCGAGATCATGACCTAAGCGAAAGTCGGACGCTTAACTGACTAAGCCACCCAGGCGCCCCTTGTGAAACATAATATTAACGAGAACAGGCTGAGCCCTTTCCCCCTACAATCAAAAACAAGACAAGGATGTCCTATTGAACATTATTCCTAGATGTTTTCAACGCGGTGGTAGTTGCCTAGTGTAGGGCTTTCTGCAAATTTAATGAGCAAAAAGTATTAACTCCTCTTAATTTTTATTTCTTTGATTTGTGAGAGTAAATTTTTTCCCCTAGTTGTTTACTAGTCATTTGTAATTCATCTTAGGTAGGCTGTCCCTGTCTTTCCTCCATTTTTCTGCTAGTATTTCGGTGTTCTTCCTACAGATTTACCTAATATACTTCATCAGTTATAGATACTTAAATACAGAAGTGATCTAGTCGGACTTATGAATGGACTTCTCCCATTGTTATTTGGAAATGGTAGAGTTTTCTAAGAAATGAGAGATCTTTATTTCTCTTGAAGTATCCAGTCAAAGCATAAATAGATTCTTATTAGCTTTGTTATTTTTTCTCATTATTTATCAGAAACAACCTTAGCATTTAAATATAAGCATGAAGTGGGGATTTAACTTTTTCTCTAGATAACCCATCAAATACAAAACTAATGTACTGTTAATCCCTACTGGCATGTGATGTAACTTTTTTATACACTATGACAGAGTCTGTTTTTAGATTATTCTATTCTAATTACTTTAGCTTTGTTTTACATTTAATTACCTCTCTTCCCTTTCTCTCTCCAAGATTTTTTGGCTATTCCTAGCTGTTTAATGTTGCAGATTAATCTGTGAGTAAATAGGTCAGTCTTCCTTCACCTAAATATGGAATGTGTTTGAGTTTTTGTAATATCCCTCAGAAAAGTTAAGTCACTTACTGTTAACTTGTATCCTGTGGGTTTCTTCAGAGATCTAATCTTCTATATTTCCTGTTAATTGCTTTCATGAAGATTTGACATTCCTCTCATTTTATTTTCTAACTTTTTTCTAGTATAAAATTGATTTTAATATATATTTCTATTTCTCTAGCTACCTTAATGAACTCTTTATAATACTAAAATTTGTTTAGTTGCCTTTTCAGTTTCCTAGATAAACAGAGATTATCTGTATTGAAAGGTAATTCTGTGGTCTCCTTTCTAACAGCTTTTTCTTTTATTTCTATTTTCCATTTTATTTCATTGGCTACAAAGATCATTATATTATTGTTTAAGTAACGGTAACAGGAAGTATGACATTAATAACATCTTTATTTTTTAAGGTAAATGATTCTCTTTTTACCACTAAGTATTGTTTGATGACTATTTGAAGTAGTATGTTCAGAATCTATTTCTCATTTACTCAAAGTCATCAGAAATGAGTACTTAATTTATCAGATGTCTTTTGTAAATAGTTTGTAATGAAAATGAGAATGTTAACCTTAGACAAGGTGCTTTTTCTCCATTATACTGTACCAGATATATTATAGAACAAAGAGAGTAATTTTCTTTTTGTAATGGAGGAATTATCTTTGTATTTAAAACATATAATTAATTCCCTGCCTGTGTTTATTTGGCTCTCTTAGGAAACATTTTTTTCAGCCAAATATTCTAACATGGTCTAGCTCTGCTCTGATTCATTGGTGCATTGGTGAATCAGTGAGTTAAGTAGTGAAGAGAGTAGTCCACAGTGGTGAATCATCTGGTGGGAAGTGAATGGCAAGAAGGAAAAGAGGCAAAGAAAAAGCCTTGAAATGATGAAAATATGGAAGACCATAGCAGAACACATGGAAAGATGGTGGGATAGCTCTTCTTACAAATAATTTTCCAAACCCATATACTTTAATAAATGACGGGCTTTTAATAATAAGTAGCTGGCCCAGTCCTCTGTGCCTATGGGTCTGTCGTTTATCATCTTACTGGTCTATCATTTCGAGTTGTTGAGGAGGGAGGAAGAGCAGCTGTGCCAGTCTAGTAGGTATGATTCTTCAGTCTGTTTACAAGTCTTTGTTGACTAAGTTGAATAAAATTCTTGAATGCTGCGCAGTATATTGGAAATTATGACCTGAAGGCATGTGGTTCAAATGGCACCTAAAAAAATGTATCCCAAATCAGTTTTCAAGTTTGTATGCCCAAATGCCTCTGTGGTAACTATTTTTCTGCTACATCCAGATCTCGACTGCATCACCACCAATTTTCTCTTGTCTTTGCTTCCTTCCCAAGTTGTATTATCATAAGGGTATTTATTTATGATAACCTATAAGGACCTTGGACCTAGAAATATTAGTGATTATTCTATAAGTTTGATTTCATTATTTACTCATTGAATGAAAACACCAAAGGATTTGAGTAGGTATTTCTACAAAGAATCTGTGCTAAGGGTCAGTAAGCATAGGAAGAGATGTGCAGTATCATGAGCCATCAGAGAAATGCAAGTTAAACCACAATGTGATAGCACTTCACACATACCAGGATGGCTGTCATTAAAAGAAAAGAGAGAAAAGTGAAAGAAAGAAAGAAGGAAAGGAAAGGAGAGGAGAGGAGGGGAGAAGAGAGGAAAGGGGGGGGGAGGAAGGAAGGAAGGAAGGAAGGAAGGAAGGAAGGAAGAAGTGTTAGTGAAGATGTCGGGAAATTGGAACTTTCATACATGCTGGTAACAGACAATTGTGCAGCTCCTTTGGAAAACAGTCTGGCAGTTTCTCTAAAGTTAAACATAGGACCCAGCTATTCCACTCCTGCTGATGTACCCAAAAATAATGAAAACACAGAAACATGTATGTGAATGTTCATAACAGCTTTTTTCATAATGGTCAAAAAAGTGGAAATGGTTCACTGATGTGTGGATAAACAAACTGATCAACTGATGTACGGTTAGATAAAATCTTGTGTATCCATATAATGGCATATTATTCATCAATAGAAAGGAATGAAATACTGACTGACACATTCTGCAGCATGGAAGAACCTTGAAAACATCAAGTGAAAGAAGCTAGTTAAAAAACCCACATAGTAATATATTCCACTTATATGAACTGCCCAGGATAGACAAATCTATAGAAAAAGAGAGTAAAGTTAGTGCTTGCCATTAGATAGGGTTAAGGAATGAAGGAAATGGGGAATGGCTGCTGACGTATATATGGGGTTTGTTTTCGAGTGATGAAAGTGGTCTAAAAATGACTGTGGTAATGGTTACACAACTGTGAATATACTAAAAATTACTGAATTGTGAGGTTTAAATGGGTGAATTTTTTGGTATGTGAATTATATGTCAGTTAAGCGGAATGATTTTTGTACAGGTTACTTTCTATGCTTCAGAACCTGAAATAGCAAATGTTCATCACCAGATTATTAAGAATGGTGGGTAACTCAATCAAACCTAGAAATTGTGTAATCAGAAAATAGCAATGTCCATCCAGAAGATGGGATAAGAAACAGTTAATGTTGATGAAGAAACAAGATAATCTTATGAAGCAAGGAGTTGTAATTCTGTATTTTTGTCATGGGATGTTCTTGTGTATGGGTGTGTGTGTGGAATAAAGACTAGAATATAATGTAAATAATTTTAAAGAGTTACTGTCACAGAGTAGAGAGGTTAGAGATATTTTCATTTGTCTTATTATATATCTCTGTTTCCAGTATATTTCTTTTACCCTCATGTCTGCTGCCTTTTGTTTAACACTTCTCTCCTTTGTCTTTGTAAGTGTTGTGCTGGAACATGTCGTATCATGGGTCCTCGTGAAATGTGTGTGAGACAAAGCCATTACCACTGTATTGACCGGAGTGTCCCACCTGTTTTATTTTCATGCGTAAACAATGAACTTCAATATCTTTGCAGGTTATCAATGCTGCATTGGCTTTAGCAGCAAAACCACAGAGTAAACTGGCCCAGGAGAACATGGATCTTTTTAAAGAACAGTGGGAAAAACAAGTCCGTGTTCTCACAGATGCTGTCGATGACATTACTTCCATTGATGACTTCTTGGCTGTCTCAGGTAATGAGCTGGTTCCCCAGAGAAGCATGTGAGAATGAACATAATTACTTCTCCCTAAGTCACAATAATGGACAATCAAAATGCCCCCGAGTCTGGGCAGGTAAATTATTCTAGGAGTAATATTGTGCTGGTTTTCATTTTAATTAAAAAAAAACAACAACAACAACAAACTACTACTGACTCCTGAGCAGTGGGAGGAGGGTTGGAGTTGTTTCCCTTGTGGTGGGGCTGATCTAGATCTTAGAAGCATGAATTTGAAAGCTGGCTGGCAGTTTTCTCACGTTTGTATAGAGTAATATTTTGCAACTCTTGACCTGTACAGCACATGACCATCCTTCTCTCTTGCTGCTATTGTATTTAGAAAAAACATTGACCTGTGTCCTGTGAGAGGCTGTGGTTATTTGTTGTAAGCCTGTGAAACTTTAGAGGAGGGGTTTCCAGCACCATCATCTTTAGTTCATTTTTAAAAATAATATTTCCCCCTTCTTGGAAAGCTTCTTCCTCTCTCTCTCTCGGAAATGATCATAGTTTAACTGCCTACTTTTCGAAAGACTCTGTCTGCATGATGCACAGATAGAAAACAGAGAGGAAATGTTTAAGTGCCATTTAATTATGAACTTGCAAAAAATAAATCTGGGTAATTCACCTCACAAAAACAGTTGATTTCATTATATAAACATAAACTGGTAATGACATAGTAAATTGCATTCATATAGAAAATGTCTGTCAACTGCAATTCACTGTTTATCACACAGAGATAAATTTCCATCCATCTCCTTCAAGTTGAGCAAGTATAAATGCATTCTTCATGTAACAGGGCCTCTGCTACCCTTAGCTGCATGCTTGCTCTCTGGAGGTGCCAGGCCTCCTGAGGCCAGTGGCTGTGGGCAGAGTCAGCGGCTGGTTACTTGTAGGGCTAAAACTACCTGTCACCTCAGGGAACCACAGGCTGGAACGTGGGAGATGTGAGTGTCATTGGAGCTTGAAAGAGAAGCAGGGCTTAAGTACATGCACAGCGCAGTCCTCCAGCAATGACCTATATATAAGGTGACAGTGTGTTCTGCATACCAATGTCATCCTGTCTCTGCCTGTTCTCCGTGGGGTTGGTAGCTTTGGCTATACTTGAGAGAGTGGGGAGTAGGCAGTCTGTAAAGTGCAAAAAGAGGGGATAAACCATGCTGCTGCAGGAATGCCAAATTGCAGGTGCTGGTACTTTAAAACAAAAAACCCATTTGCAAGCACATCTTTGCAGGTGCCAAAAATGCAGCAATGGCTTTTTTGGGAAATCTTGGCCTTCTGTTGTTTTTCCCAATGAAGTACTGAATTATTCTTTTTCATGGGTTTAGAGAAAAACATTCCACCTTCACAGCACACTTTTAAGCAAACAACAAATTCTGAAATCTAAATGTAAGGCCCCCCTCCAGAGATAGATACTACATTCCTAAACTTCTTGTGATGAGGTTGGTTATATATCTCAGGCTTGGTCTCAAGGGATTTTCAGTCCTTCTTACAGCAAAATAAAATATAATAGAATCAAATGTCCCTCATGTAATATTCTTCAAATTGGAGAACAAAGAGGCTTCCTGCAGTAGCATTTAGTGGCATCCAGGCAGTATCTTTAGGGTATATGACATAAAACGGAAGAATGCTAAAAAGAAATCAAATTCTTTAACAGATACACTTTTATCTGGTGAGTATGTTCAATTTTTATGCAAATGTGAGAAAGTATAAGGGTTGACTAGATGGAAAGGAGTTTAGTCCGTTTCTCTTTAGGAAATAACGTGAAACAACTCTCTGCTTCAGGAAATGTTGGTGTTTTCAGAGTATGTGAATTCAGAGGTCTACCCTACTATATTTCTCTGAGGTTTTGTCACAGGCTTGCTTAGCAGCATCATTTAAATGATTAACATTCATAATTCTCCTGATTCTCTCATGGTGTGCTTGATAGGGGCACGAGTTGAAGGAGGATGCAAGCATATTCCGGTACAGAATTCTCCTCAACTGACCAGTTAGTTGTTGGCATTCACACTGCTTTATACCCTCACACACCCACCTCACCCATGAGAATTTGAGCACCTTTTCGGGGCGGGTGGGGAAGAGATGTCTACCCATCTCTTGCTAGGGAAGTGACTGGCTCTCATCACAAGGAACCCCCTTTGAACTGGGCAGGCCCCCATGGTCTCTGGTCATTAGCCCTTGTACCATTCATAGCATCTCTTAATTGTGCACCATGGATTGGAGAGGAGGTGTCATTCTGCAGCATTCATGGGTAGTCTTTAGACAGTACGTTGCATCTTGTCCTCATCCTAATCTGCCCCCTCTGCCCATTTCCCCTTGCCCTGTGGCCTGCCAGTGCTTCAGTAGGCCTGCCTGTGAAGTAGGCATGCTACGAGGCAAGTGCCTAGCACAGAGTCTAGCTTTGGGTGGTAGGTTTCATAAACCTATGCTAAATGCACAGTAAGGATGGAGCTTGACACCTTCGAGTGGTTGTTTTCTACTGTATTTTGGTACCTCTGGCAGTGTGATAGTTTTAAAGGAATATTTTTACTAAGGATTTTCTACCACGAACTCCTTCTTGGAATCCATGGGGACTACAAGTTTGCTGGAGCCTGCCCACTAGCCACGAACCCTCTAAGGGACATTCCCTACTTAGGGAATAGGACTGAGAGGATTCTTTGTTGCTTTATCTCTGTTGTTCCTGGATATTCTGTCCTTTTGGTTTCAGAAGTTCCCTCACTTGGCACGAGTCTTGTCTAAATTTTTGGCTCAAAAGGTGAGGATAATTTTGTGTATAATTTGGTGAAGCCCCCAAACATTTCATGAGGCTGCAGGGTGAGGGAAACTTGATAAACTCTGTATGTCAAATAGGAGACAATGGCATTTGAAAGAGAGACATGCATGCCACCCCTAAGGAAGAGAGAGTGGGGGCTCCTTTTCACCAAGCTCTTTTCAGAATGTGCCTTGTAAATATTGGAGATGTTAAGATGCTAGAGCACATTCAGCAGACCACAAGTCTATTTATATTGACTGATCCCTTAAGGACAGGAGTTTGAAATTTATCAAAGTGATAAAGACTGTTTGAATTTCATTTGAATTGTATTTGATAAATGTTTTCCACGGAAGTGCAATTTACTTTCTTGTGCGTTTATTCTGCTTACATGTGGAAGTTTTAGTTTCTTCATTTTTTTTTAAATTCAAGTGTTTGGCTAGAGTGGTTCTAATTGGGTTTATTACATTTCTTTACCTCATGCTTTTGGAAACAAATAGTATATTGCATTAGATACATTAGGGCAACACATAAGACTGGTAATTTGTACTTTTTCTTCTTCATTAAGAGTCATTGTGCCCAAAGAATTTGGTCTGAGTAGAAGGCCATTAAATAAAAGGATTACTACACCTAATTTTTTGTTTTTGTGTTGAAGAGCAAAAAACAACAACAACAACAACAAAAAACCCCTTCAAAGCTGAAGATAAGGTAGTGGTGAAGTTAGATTTGATTTCTGACTCTCCTGCCCACTAGCTGTATAACCTTGGGCAAGTCCATGGCCTTGCTTCCTCATTATTTAATGGTGGGTTTTTTGTTTGTTTGTTTTTTTGTTTTTTTTAATGGCTACTATATAAAGAGTTAAATGTCAGGCACTCAGAGTATTTCCTGATATAGATTAAGTCCTCTATATAAAGTATTAATATTATCATTTCATATGTGTGCACAAGGTTATACCAGTAAAGATATCCAAGAGCAAAGGGTACACACAATAGGCCCTGTTACATATCATGAATTGAAGTATAAGTTGATGCAGCCTTTCTGGAGAATGCCAGTTGGCTTGATTCCTGGAGGCCAATTAGGCACCACACATCTACTTTAAACATATATATGCCTTTTGACTTAGTAATCCTATTGCTAGAAATTTACCTCAGGGATATGTACACATATGTACCTGTACAAGGTTGTTCATGTCAACCAAAATGTTGAAGAGAAGACTGGATAAGTGAATTATGGCCCCTCCATCTATTCAGTAAGGTACTTTGCAGCCATTAACATGAATGAGGTAAATGGGTGGATGCAGGCCTAGAAAGGTTTTCAAATGAAAAACATATAATAGTGTCCATAATATGGTCTCTTGTTAGATAGACTGTTGTGTATGTGACTTTTTTTTCCTGTTAGAGGCACCTCCCAGTGAAGACTGTTGAACAATCAGAGTTTTTGACGGGGTTCAGATTGGTGTGTCTACCCGTAATGAATCCTTGCTGATATTCCTTGGAAATTCAGTTAAAGCTGAAGTAACTTAAGATTTTAGTTAGGGACGTTTGGTTGGCTCAGTCGGTTGAATGTCCGACTTCAGCTCAGATCATGATCTCAGTTTGCAAGTTCAAGCCCCATGTCAGGCTCTGTGCTTACATCCCAGAGCCTGGAGCCTGCTTTGGATTCTGTGTTTGTCTGTCTCTGCCCCTCCCCTATTCGTACTCTGTCTCTGTCTCTCAAAAATAAATGTTAAAAAATTATTTAAAAAAGATTTTAGTTAGCCTGGGTAGCTCCAAGTCTCTCTTGTTTGTACACGTTCACTGGAAACTCACTTCTCCTTTAAGGCTCAAGTGCAAAGAACAGGATTGATGTTGTGTCCTGAGTATGTGGTGGCCTCAGCTGGATGGGGCTTTCTGAGAGACAGCTGTTCAGTGATGGTAGACACTATTAGCTTCCTGAAATAGAAGGCTTCCTTTGTTGCTAAAGAATAGCAAGCTCTTCCCTGGTTTAGGTTCTCTGGAGAAAGCCCGTGTGAATTCAAGAAAGTCTAAATTGATTTTTAAAAACATAGGTGCCTAGATTAAGGTTAACAAATCATTGGTGAAAGTTTGGACTATTTTGTTTAATGAACAAAAAAAGAATGTCATGCTTCATTGATTCTCAGATGGGCTTCCTCCCCCATACTGACAATCCTGAAACAAGGATGAGCTTTAAAATCAGTGATACAGGAAAACACTGGTTCATAGTTTAGTTAGTGATACTTTTTCCTTCCCTTCCTGCTACTTTCCTCTCCTGACTTATACAAGTGTAAAATGTGTTAGGTTCAGCAAAAGCAGCAGTTCTTAACCCACAGGCTGGTATGGTGTGCAGGCTCAGTACCAGTCTGTTTGGTTTAATTATGTAGAAAGTTTGTACATAAAAGATGTTTCCACTGAGCTCCCCATCTGTTTATTCTTGTGAATGGTTCAGATATCCTCCCTAAAATTTGTTTATGTAAAAAGTTTAATATATTTTCTCTGTTGATAATACAATGATAAAAGCCCTACAAGTCCCCACTGCTTTTTGAATTAGTACACAAAATTAGGGTTTTCTTAGCTTTGCCGTGGTAATTCATTTTTCCTTTCTGTAATGGGAATTCATATTGTATTCTGGCTTTCACTGGAAATAATTTATTTGAAGAAAAGAAAGAAAAACTTTTATGTTTTTATTTTTTATTATTATTTTTTTAATTTTTTAAAATTTATTTCTGAGAAAGAGAGACCGCATGAGCAAGGGAGGGTCAGGGAGAGAGAGAGACACAGAATCTGAAACAGGCTCCAGGCTCTGAGCTAGCTGTCAGCACAGAGCCTGACACAGGCCTCGAACCCATGAACTGTGAGATCATGACCTGAGCCCAAGTCGGATGCTTAACCGACTGAGCCACCCAGGCACCCCAGAAAGAAAAACTTTTAGAGCAATTTTAAGTTCACAGCGTAGTTTAAGAGAAGGGTACAGAGATTTTCCATCAGTCTGTAACCCCACACATGCACAGCCTCATCAGCGTGTCCCATCACTGTGGCACATTTGTTACAACTGATGAAGCTATATATCATTATCACCAGAGTCCATGATATACCTTACTGTTCACTCTCACTGGTGTGTATTCCATGGGTTTGGACAAGTGTATCCATAATTATAGTGTCATGTATTCACTACCCTAAAAATCCTCTGTGCTCTGCCTTTTCTTCCCTCCCTCCTCTGACTCCTGATATTTTGACTATCTCCATAGTTTTGCCTTTTCCAGAATGTCATATAGTTGGAATCCTACCGTATGTAGCCTTTTCAGATTGCCTTCTTTCATTTAGTAATATGTATACCTTGTCTTTTCATGGCTTAAGTGGTCATTTCTTGTCAGTGCTGAATAAAATTCCATGGTCTTGATTTATCTCATTTTATTCATTCACCTAATGAAGGACATCTTGGTCATTTCCAAGTTTTGGCAGTTAGGAACAAAGCTGCCATAAACATCTGTGTCCATGTTTTATGCGGACCTAAGTTTTCAACTCCTTTGGATAAATACCCGAATGTGATTGCTGGATATGGTAAGGGTGTGATTAGTTTTATAGGAAACATGTTTTTACAAAATCTCTTTTCATTCTGTCACATGGTTATTTTTTGTTGTTGTGATTTTCATTTCATACCACTGCACCTTTAGTCTCAGAACACAAAGACCCTTACAGAGTTCCTGTCTCTAGTCTGTTGGGAACTACAAAGAGAAGGGCATTGGTTCTTGGGTCCTGCAGAGGATGCTGAAGCCCAAAGGCAGTGCATTGTGTTATACTGTTCTTTGGTAGATCTACTAAGTACCACTCATCTCTGGCTCCCTTTGACATAAGAGGGAATAGCACCATGACCACTATCTTAGTTTTGAGTATCTTAAGAGGTCAAGCTTATAGTTCCCTCCCTTCCAGAAATTGTCACATATAACTTGACTGAGTATGTTAGCAGAGACTGTGAGGGAAGGATAATGGCTTTTGCAAGTGGATTAAATCAGGAGGCAGTCCAGAATAATGACATGTCGATGCATAAGGTGTCCGGGGCTGGCAAAGAAATGACCAGATATGTTTCTTAGACAGATTATTTTTGCCCTAATTGTTCTAGCTCTGCCAGAAGAACTAAGGCCATTAGTCTCCCACCTCTTCTACCAGGTACTCTCTTGGCTTAAGCGAGTGAGCATATCTTGTGTGAGTTCTTGCATGTCTTGAAGAAAGCTCCTTTCTGAGCTGGGAGGCAATGGCCAGAGGATGATGTGGGGGCTTTCCTTTATGTCACTTTCCGACCCACCCCATGGAGTGGGAACAGCCCTGTCATTTGGGCTGTCTCCTCATGATCTCTGCAGTTCTGGATGAGAACATCCTCTTTACCATTCTGGGTTAGCCCTTACAGACTGGCCTCATCCATTCAATGGATGTATGTACCCATAATGTATTACCTACTGCCCTTGGACATTTTGGTTGCTTTCATTCGCTATTACTATAGATGAAGCTGAAGCTAACTCCTTACTCTGGGATTCCCAGGATCCATATCCAATGTCAAGCATTTTGTTTTGAGGAAAAATAGGTTTGGCGGGTCCTCAAAATGTCAGCTTAACAAAGGGTTTCAAGGGTTTTTGCAAATACAACAGCAGGCCCACCTGCACCCATGAGAAGGTTACTAAATGTTTTGCTTCATGTGGGCTCCTTCTGTGCCCTCCAGAGGAGGCTTCAGTCTGCTTTCCAGTGCCTTCTATCCAGGGCTGTCCTGACTTCTTGGGAGATTATCTGAATATATTGGCATATACTTAGGGAGGGGCAAGAGAATGGAAGGAATGAGACTTATAGTGAACCCTTTCCTCTATTTTAGACTTTGTTTTGGACATCAGATCAGTGAAATTATTTAAAGAGAAGATAGTAGATTTCTGTGATCTGAATTTTCTGCCTGGTTTACAAAACAACCCTGTCTTAGAAATCTCAGTTGACCTCTCTCTCTTCCTCTTTCTATAAATCTGGAATGCAGATTGTTATTCTTGGAGGTGATTCCAGGTTGAGATTCTGTGGGACACTTAATCCAACGGTTAGTCTGGTCTCTTCAGTGAAATGATACATGAAAAGCTTTGGTACTGCAGCTGGCACAAATGAGCACTCAGTGAATGATAGGTGCCAACTTACATTGTCCCCTTCTAGTGGAATGCCTTCTTCCTCATTCAGCTTTTTGTTTGTTCTTCAGAGAATCACATTTTGGAAGATGTGAACAAATGTGTCATTGCTCTCCAAGAGAAAGATGTGGATGGCCTGGACCGCACAGCTGGTGCAATTCGAGGTCGGGCTGCTAGGGTCATCCATGTAGTCACCTCAGAGATGGACAACTACGAGCCAGGTGTCTACACAGAGAAGGTCCTGGAAGCCACCAAGCTGCTCTCCAACACAGGTTCGGGGACTCCCTCCCTTACAATGCTCCCCACACACAGATGGGTGTGCCAGGCCATCCTGGGAGTCCAGGCCCTGTGGTTAGTAAGGATGACATCAGAATGTAGCTCAGGCCTTCACACAACATGTGTGGATTGAACATCAAACTTTGAGAAGTTGATCAAATTAAGGTCTTGAAAGCCCGTTTCCTTCGCATGTGTCCCACAGCTAATGATGGGAATAATTCTGAACACACTGTTTAAGCTGAACTTTGAGTGAAGTCTCTTGTTAGTGGGTAAGTACCAAATTAAGGAGGGTCCTAGGTTTAAGTGAGGCCTCCTGTTTATCTTACTTCAGTTGCTCACTCATCCAAATACTGTATTGCAAAATCTGGTCAGAGACAAAGATGATTTGAGTCTTGGTAAAATACAGCACCTAATTTATTTCAACTGTAAATACTCCTCACATAGGTAGAGGTAGATGCTGTTCATCATACACCTCACCTCCTCCTGTCTGATGGAGGGATGAGGGAGGGCTGGTAGAATGATGCTGTCTGCTGGGCTAGCGGGATCTGCCCTCTTTCTCCACAGTCATGCCACGTTTTACTGAGCAAGTAGAGGCAGCTGTGGAAGCCCTTAGCTCGGACCCTGCCCAGCCCATGGATGAGAACGAGTTTATCGATGCCTCTCGCCTGGTGTATGATGGCATCCGGGACATCAGGAAAGCAGTGTTGATGATAAGGGTGAGTAACTGCATTTCAGACGTTTTAACAGCTTCTTTCTTATCGTTTGCTAAACTTGAGCAATGCATCATTCGGGAACTCAGCAGATGCGGTGGCAGTATATTAAAACCATGAATCTAAAAGCTGTTAGAGTGAGATATATTTAATTATGTTGTCTAAAATGACTTTTAGTTGCAAGTTAGAGCCCAGGCTTGGGCCAAGAAGGGGAGCTGGTGTGAACTGGCTTTGATGATTTAGTTTCAGGCAAACAGCCACCACAAATAGGAGGCTTCTGGTAAGTTAGAGGGAGACTACACAGAGTAAAGGCTTTTCCGTTATTTTCAGAGAACAGAGTATTTCTTTAATGTAAGTTGAAGTTACTGTTCACGTAGAATACATTCCCTGTCCTTGAAGGGGTAAATAGGGAGGCAGGAGGCTCGTGGAGCCCCAGTGTGTTGAGGGTGAGGAGGGAGTGCCTGTCGCAGCCCCTTGAGAAGCTACTAATCCCTCCGTAATAGAGGCCAGGGGCTGGGGCAGGTCTCATAGCTGTCTTTCCCTAGCATTTGATTCCTCACATGTTGTTCAGAGTTTGAGCATGTTGCTCTGGAAGCTGACAGAAGGGACTGTGCAGAACTCTTCCTCAAGGCCACCTGGGGGTCCCATAGGCCTAGGCTGGGCTGGGCTGCACAGCCTTCCTGCTGCATACATGGCTACTTTGCTATGTTGTCAGTGTAGTGGGATCAGGGGAGTGTCAATTACACCTTCATGGTTTGCTAGTCCAACCTTTCAAGCTAGTCAGGGATTCTGTCCCACTTTTTTATCCTCTCAGCTTGGCACCCTGCGGAACCTAGCCAGACTGTCAGCTGGAAACAGAGGCCATTTCTAAGGCAGTTGCATCAGGCTAGACCCATTTCGTATGCAGTGTAGAAACACTTGGGCAAGAATGTACCTCGGGATGAGGAGGAAAGATAAGTGTTCATGGATTGCCTGGTTGGCTGCTGGCTGTTGGCTGCAGGCCCCAAGGCCCCTGGACATGCTGGAGGTTGGGGGCAGAGAATTGTTTTGCTTTCTCCCTCCCTTCATTCCTGTGCTCAAGAAAAAACCTGGCCAGAGCTCTTTTCCATACTGACAGCTAGAAATAGAATTAAAAGAACCTTAGTGGTTAAAAAAAAAAAAAAAAAAAAAGGAGTCATTGGGTGTCTGAGGTTAGTGCTTTTGGGGGTTTAAGTGGACTAAAAACTGCGTACATGCCAGGAAATGTATGCCAACCCTAGAGTCCTTTTGTGGGAAAGCAGGTCCTCAGAGCAGGTAGGCCTTCTGGACGGACTCCTTTGCGTGCTTTGTCTGTGAACAGGTGCCTCTTCTCTCGTCTTCTCTTAGAAACAGAGGTGCTAGTGGTTGGTGGTTTTTAATCAGGTATAATGTAGATCATGTGCCCAGTACCGGGCCTGGCAGTGGAGTAGCTGCGCTGGGCACCAGGATGGCCACAGCCCTGGCAGAGGTGCACGCAGCCAGGTGCATTGGAGCTAGGGCGCAGCTGAGGCCTGTGAGGCAGCCATTTTGAGGCCCTCGCTTACTGCTGTGCACTTGAACTCTATTCATATTTGAATTCAAGAATCATCCTCCCACCCCCCAAGCCTCTCAGTTGCTTACTGTCTTGTCCTCCTCTCACCCCAGCTTGCCTTCCCCAGTCACATCTGGTCTTTGTCATTACCAGTGTCCAGTGTCCTTTTCTGTAGCCCCCACCCTCCAGACTGTGACAATCCTGAGTCCTCCTCACCTGTCACCCTTACCCAACCTCTCCCGTCTTTGCTTCGTTCCTTTTCTAGCTTTGTGTCTCTGGTTAGTCAATAGACTCTCTTTTGCCCTGTTCACTTTCTTACATGGCTTTGCATGATCCTGTTCTCGTGAAATCCGCCATCTGCTAAGCCTGGTGTGGAACAGGGCAGCTACCCCTACTGTGGTCCCAGAACCGGGCAGCATGGCCCCACAACCTAGCATCCAGGAATGTTTCAGACCTTCCTGCTTGCCTCCTGCCTCCAGTGGAGCCTGGTGCTGTCTCTGTAGCATGTGGAGGTGGTCGGGGCATCCTGCCTGCCAGGTCTGTGCCTGTGTACAGCGTACGGCACACTGGCATTTCTCCCATTGATCTCCCTCCTTCTTAGTCTGCTTTGTCCTTCTCTCTTCAAGAGCCCCTTACCAGTGGCATGTCTGGTAGGTAGCAAAGCTCTTGGCTGCTTCTCTTCTCTGATGGTCCTCATTCCCTTGAGAAAGGCATCCAGGGTGACTGTCCTGAGTTCCACACTCAACCTGCCACCTTGCCTACTCTCTCTGGCCACTTGATTATCTAATCGGCACCTGCTGATCTTTTACACACACACACCCCTCCCCCGCTCTACCCAGTCTTGATGGGTTAGTTGATGGCAGCCTACCATCCATTTGCTGAGAGCCAAACCTCTGATTTGCCCTTGATTTCCTCTTTTGTCTCATTTCCCACATCTGATCTACCTTGACAATAAATAGAGCATCTGAGCACTGTTCCCACTTTGGTCCTGGTCAGTAGCACCTTTTACCTAGATTCGTGTACCTGCCTCCCTATTCTCTCCCCTTGATGCCTGCAGTCTCACACTCCACAGAGCAGCCCAAGTGATCCTTTCAAGCTTCAGTTAAGTCATGTTATCCAGTGCTCAGCACCCTCCAGAGCTGACTGTGGCATGAGTCCTTAACACTAGCCCACAAGGCCTCTGAGGACCTCATCTGCTGCTGCTCTTCCGCGACTCCAGTTGATCCTATAACCTGAGGGCCATGAATGGAGTCCCTCTGCCATAGCCTCTTTGTTCATCTGATTCCTCAGGTGAGCTTCTACCCCTGGGCCTTGGTTGTGGTGACTCCCTCCTGCCAGGACACTTCTCCCCCAGGTCTATCCCATGCTCCCTGTTCACATGTCACCTTCTTAGGAAACCTTTCCTGCCTGACTACCCATATGAAATTACAGTCCTCTTCACTACTTTATTGATTTGTATCACTGATCGCTTTCTGATGTCTCATAAAATTCACTTTCTCATTTTGTTTATTGTCATTTCCCCCCTTAGAATATATGCAAGAGCAGGGATATTTGTTTTAGTCATTTTGTACCTCCAGGGCCCAGAACAGTACTTGGCACACACATACTCAGAATGAAAGAATAGAATGTATTTGGTTTTCTTGGCAGGAACAGTTCTTTGGTCTGTGATGGACTAGCAAGGGTGGTATAGAAGCAGAGATCTTATCAGGAGGCACTCCTTGGAGAAAGCCCCTTCACAGGTATCTCTGACCCTTGGCCCAGGGTGGTGTATTGTCAGACAGACTTAGGATCTTGCATTTATGTGTTCCTTCCTGCTTGCTGGTGCCTGGTGTGACCTCCGCTGTCCTTACCTCTTCCCATTGAGGGACAGGCTCAGCTTTTGCATGTGTACAAACCCAAGATAGCCTTGGCTGGGGCAGATGCTTCCTCACCCATCCTCTCTTTTGAGCCTTGCAGTGAGCCCTTGGGCTGGGCTTGGATTAAGTCCTGGTGCAGATGAGGGACTTGCCTCAGTGCCCTCCTGTCACAGGCCAGCCAGCTGGGCCAAGAGCCAGCCCCAGCTGTTCCGCCTGCTGCCCTGTTACTGATAACTTCCAGAAGACAACATTATGTTTCAAGTTAGCAGCTAATCATCAGAGGCTGGAGGTTGTGCAAAATAAGAATTTTATTTCATAATTAAAGCAAAGAGCTGGGACTGGTAATCAGGACCTTTGGTATATACCCAAACCTTACCTGCCATATTCTTTTTGCTTTGATGAAAGTCAAACAAACAACCCATAAAAATACATTGCCTATTCGTACTCCTCAAAGCCGTATCCTAAGAGAAAGCCCAGTATTAGTTAATTCATTAATTTTCTTTTTGCTATAAAAAATGGGGAGGTTAGAAGAATATGCTTACTGTTAGATAAAATACTTCTCTTTTTAATACAGTACCTTTTCTACCCAAGATAATTCTCACCTTTGTCTTAGGATACAGGTGTTAAAGGAGTACATTGTGTAAAGAGAGTCCTGACTCAAGTAAAAGTTAAAGCCCTAACCTCCCATAAACAAAGCCCTAGCTAGACAACTTTGGAAGTGTTGATGTGGAACCTTCACCTGGTGTTGGACCAGCCACCCCATGTGTGCGTTAGTGCGGCAGGGTCTTGGACAAAGAAGGATTTTAACTACATTGTTTGGAACATGGCACATGAAAATGCAGAATTCTGGGTGTTCATACATTGGGCCCAGAGGCTTGGAACAGCTGAAGGCCAGAGACCCAGGGTTGTGTCTGACTTGTATAATTCTGTGTTGGTGGTAGACCCCTGAAGAACTGGATGACTCTGACTTCGAGACAGAAGACTTTGATGTCAGAAGTAGGACAAGCGTCCAGACAGAAGATGATCAACTGATTGCTGGCCAGAGTGCCCGGGTAAGGGACAAGTTTGACATTTTGCAGACCTTCCCTGTCCTTCTGGCAGTGTGGCTTTTTCTTTTCAGGAAAACACATTTGGGATTTGAGAACACCGTTTTCCCCCCCTTTCTCTGGCAGCAGGACTCAAGATAACCTAAGTTGTGGCATGTGCTAGTCAGTCAGCTGTAGGTACCTCCAGAAAGTCTCCTCAGCTGGGAGCACAGAGGAACATGGCACTGTGCCTTAGCTGTGCCCTGGGGCTTTGGTTTATGACCGAGCTCTGCATCAGGAAAGCCCTAGATCCAGTCAATGTAATGTTTGTTAAAAGGATTGTGAAATTCGAAAAAGATTGCTGTCTTTGCCCATATCAATGCTACCACGGGTATGAACTATTTAATTATTCATGGGTTAAAAAAATAACAGTGGTACATTCAGGAAGATCATTCAGAGCTATTGCATTCATTTGAGTCATTAAATCTTCAATCAATAGCATTTATGTTTTTGGGAGGATGCCAAGAAATATTTCTGTGGAGTCTTTTTCCCCTCCTTAGAAATCATTTTGAACAGCAAATGCATCCTTGCTTTGGGCCCCACTCCATCGTGAGCACTTGGGGAAGCTGAGTGGGGAGGATCCCAAGGCTTGGGAGTCTGTGGGCCTTGAGGTGGGCACCAGGCCTCCGGGTGCTGCTTTGATAAGGTTTAAATGCCATGTCAAGTAACTAAAAGTAGAAACACCGGAAATGCCCAGTCAGGACCCACCAGGCAAAGGGCTCCGTGCATCAGCCTCTTCTCTTAAGTCCTCTCCCCACAGCAGCGCGCAGAGGATAAACTTTTGAAGAATTAAGTTAAGCAGGTTCTATTCCTATACAGGTGTGATCTCAAAACTTCCCTATTAGCCTTCTAATCCCTCACACTGTGTTTTTCCTCCACACACAAACTTGTTCTTGAAAGTGGGTCGGAAATTCAGGCTGCTGTAAACTTCTGCTCAAAATGAGAAGAAATGGAACTTTAGGCAAAATGAAACCTATTAAAGCATTATCCTACCTGTGTCATAGATTGCTTGGTAGAAATATTCGTGGCTAATGCACTGTAAGAATTTCATATTCTCTTTATGTAAGAGCTTTCTGTGCTTCTGATTTCAGGCGATCATGGCTCAGCTTCCCCAGGAGCAAAAAGCAAAGATTGCAGAACAGGTGGCCAGCTTCCAGGAAGAAAAGAGCAAACTGGATGCTGAAGTGTCCAAATGGGACGACAGTGGTAATGACATCATCGTCCTGGCCAAGCAGATGTGCATGATCATGATGGAGATGACGGACTTCACCCGGTGAGCTGTGCCCACCCCCACCCCCACCAGCGCACGGAGGGTAGCACTAGGCTACTTGCAGAGAAATCTTCCTTTTCTGTTCATCTTCAGCTACATACAATGATCCTTGTGTTTTTTGTCAGAGGTAAAGGACCACTCAAAAATACATCAGATGTGATCAGTGCTGCCAAGAAAATTGCTGAGGCAGGATCCAGGATGGATAAGCTCGGCAGAACCATTGCGGACCACGTGAGTGACAGGCTTGCTTCATGGCTTCCTAAGTTCATCCTGGAACTCAGGGAGCCCAACTAGGTCCACCCCAAGGTGGTGGTGACAAGATTTTTCTTGGAACACAGAACTCTTCTCCTCTCCAAAACTGCTCTTAACTCGTCACCCTGCTAGATCAATACCAACATAGATTTCAGGGATTTCTGAATTTCTCTCTTTTCTTTGCCACGTCTTAGGAGGCAGGCCCAGCTTGCATTAGGGCGCCTCTTTGGAGCAGGTGCGTGTGTCATGCCAGCCTTTACTGTGCAGTGCTGTTGCTTCTCTCCTCTTTTCCTGCAGACCCTCAGCCCTGGGCAGGAGCTGCCTCTGCAGATCCTCACACACTGAATGAACCTAGATAGAAAAGACCTCTGCACTGCTTGTTTTTAACCTCTGAGCCTTCATCCCTTTTCCTCTCTCAAAACATGTGGTTCCTACTTCCCGGAATGTTTACAGCACATTTCCCTTGATGCTCTAAGATTTACCATTGGAGACCATGTTTGCACATTACAGTTTTTTTCTGCAGATCCAAACCCGCCTCCCCATTCCCACCAGCCACTATCCTTGAAGCATCCAAGCTACACGCTGAGTGGTAGTGGTTTCTCACTGCCAAAGCCAAAGATTTAAAAGCCATTCTTGACTCCCCTCTTTCATGCAATCCAGGACTAAGCTCTAGTGCTTTTGCTGACCACACTTATCTTGATACCATCCAGTCTTTTCCTCTCTGCAACTGCTACCTCTGCCCAAACCTCCACAGGCTGTTATCTGGACTGCTGTGGCTTGTCCTCCCCGATGCTGCCGTCCACTCCGTTGTGCACACAGCCTCCAACACCGTCTTTTTATAGCCTCATCTTAACATGCAGATCAGATGGCTCTGCACTTCTTCAGTAGCTTCTTAGAAGAAAATTCAGAAGCTTTGCCATGATCTGCCCACTCTGCCCTCCAGCCTCCCAGGAGGGGAGCATTTGCTGTAAACACGTGAGAGGGGTGCTCTATTTCATTGTTGGGGTGACGCCTCCCAAAGTCACCCTGAACTTCGGCAGCAAGACAGGAATTGGGGTGCCCTTGAGTTTCCCTGTGACAGGTCAAGACCTCACCATCCCCAGGTGTTTGTTTTCTCACTTTGGTTTACTCCATCTTTGCTCAAGTGAACATTTCCTTTCATCAGATCTTTACAGTTTCATCACAGTTGAGCACATAAAGTGCCTTTGAGCAGAAGAGCTACTTGGATGGTTATTATGTAGCTCCAAGTACTTTCCTCCAGAACAAGGCTTTTGCTTGCTGAGGCTTTTTGTCACCTCAAGGGGCATGGGCCCCGCAGAGAGCAGCTTAGGGCTGACTAACTCCTCTCTCTTGCCCTTTGCTCCAGCAAGGAAAGAGGCAGCCTGTTGGTGGCATAGTGAACCTTGCAGAGGTAGCCCTGGGGGTGGAATGTGTTGGGGCCTTAAATGCTCAGTGCTGAACCTGCTGCTCTTCCTTCAGTGCCCCGACTCAGCCTGCAAGCAGGACCTGCTGGCCTATCTGCAGCGTATCGCCCTCTACTGCCACCAGCTCAACATCTGCAGCAAAGTCAAGGCTGAGGTGCAGAATCTCGGTGGGGAGCTAGTGGTCTCTGGGGTAAGTTTTATCCATGAAAAGTGATTGTGGGGAATATGCTGGCCTTTTTCCAAAAGGAAAGTAGCCTCTTGTCTGCACATATTCCTTAGCCACCCTGCAACTGGGAGAGCGTGCTGCGGTGGAGCCCATGTCAGCGGTGCCGTGCTGAACTGTAGTGCTGTTGAGCATGGCACAGTTGGTGACAACTGTGGGCCATTACAGGGCTAGCCTGTCGCTGTGATAAAGTATTTTTTATCTTCCTTGCTGTCCTTCCCCCAGAGAAGAAGTGAACCGATACAGAAAATGCCAAGATTACGTAGATATGCGTTCTTAGACTTCGTCCACCCTTCTCAGCATGCTTGAGTATTATCTCTTCCCCTTGTTTGTTTCTGTGGCACAGTTCTAGACCCCCTGTCATGTTGGGCAGGGGAAAGAGGAGGACTTGCTGGGCTCCACAGATTCCCTGTAGCTTTTGCTCATCTCCTGGAATTTCATTTCAAAGAACTACTTTCTCTGTGGGGCATATTGGAGCCCCCGTGTCTGTCTCGGGAGCATGTATCCATAGGAGAGAGGAGACACCTCAGATCATGACTGAAAAAGCATCCTCATCAGTGCTGGTGGTTACAGCTCTGCAGTCACTCAGAAAGAGACCATCTTCCTCCAGCCTTCTAAACTGAACAAAGATTTGTTGAAAGGGGGAGATAGGCAAGGGGATGGTGCCTTAGGCTTTTGATTCTACTCCCTTTACTTCTAAATATCTGAAACCTATGCAGGTTTCTTGGCTAAGATCAGGAGCGTGGCTACTGCCCAGGCCCCCTGTGCACACGGGGCTGCAGTTCAGACCTGTATTCCTCACTGCCCTGTCTGTGCCTCTTAGGTGGACAGCGCCATGTCACTGATCCAGGCCGCCAAGAACTTGATGAACGCAGTGGTGCAGACAGTGAAGGCGTCCTACGTGGCCTCCACCAAATACCAGAAGTCTCAGGGTATGGCTTCCCTCAACCTCCCGGCTGTCTCGTGGAAGATGAAGGCACCTGAGAAAAAGCCCTTGGTGAAGAGAGAGAAACAGGATGAGACACAGACCAAGATTAAACGGGCATCTCAGAAGAAGCATGTGAACCCTGTGCAGGCCCTCAGCGAGTTCAAAGCCATGGACAGCATCTAGGGCCGCCCCGCCCAGCTGCCCCCACCCCTTGGGGCTTCTAATGATCAGTCACTGTTCTTCACTCAAATGTATTTGCTAAATAGAATACTGATGTTAGATTCCATAGGGAAATCAGCAGATTTTAAACCTGGCCAGGTGGTGAATTTGGCAAGGACATACTTGTGTTTAAATTGGTCAGAAATACTTTTGGAATTCAGGAGCTTATTTCTAGCTATATTTTTATAAGGTTAAATAAAAATTTTAAAAAATTCCATAACCAAAGAGAAACTCACATAAACTAGTTAGTGACACTCTTGACCTAGTTCTCAGTGTGGCATTAGGGTTGGAGTTGCAGGGATCGGCGTCAGCCTGGGTTCAGAGAGGGGTCTCCACCAAGTCCTGGGTTCCAGGGAGGCTTTGGCTGGTATCACATGACCAGAGACGTTCCAGTGTAAACTACCTGGGCGGCTTAGGAAGGCATGCCTGGAGAAGCAGCGCTCCCAGAAAGGTCTTAGAGGGACAAGCCACGCGAAGCTCAGTAAAACGTAATGTATCATGAAGCAAACTGATTACTCTCTTTATGACATGAAATGAGAATTTTAATGCCTGGTTACAATTACTAATGTACTCTGCTGCAGGACATTAATAAAGTTGCTTTTTTCAGACTAGAATGTTGTGATGCCATAATCAGAACATGCTTTTTTCCCTTTCCTCGGCTTCAAATGCAAATTCATCACTGGGCTCACTTCTAATAATTGCATTGTTTCCTGCCTTGGGCTTTGCAACAGAAGCCTGACAAAATAGTGTTTGTTTAGGCAATAATTTAGACTTTACCTTATTTGTGATTACTATAGCGATTACTATAGCTACAAGGTATAATTTTACTGTCTTATTTAAATTTTATGAATTTGAATGTTTTTTTTACACTAACGTTTCCCAATAAAGTCCACTATGAAACCAAGTCTCAGAGGCCAAAGTCGTTTTCTTTGCCCATCTGTTGGATTTGCCCACAGTATCTGTGGTGCCCCCGCCCTCCCAGTATCCCGGTGCTCCGGGGACAGTGTTCCCCAGCCGGGACGCTGTACCTGTGGCTCCAGGCTGAGCTGCGTGGGCGTGCTTGTAGTTTCTGTGCCAGCCCACCAGGAAGGACTCGCTCTCCTCAGGAACGCCCATGTTTGAGCTTCAGGTGCAGGTCAAACCCTGGATCCATCCATGATGTCTGTTCTAAACTGTCCTACCAGCTTACAACTGTCGTAACAGCTGCCCTTTCCCTTTCCAGTGCACATCTCTGCTGAAGCACAGTGTCCTAAAGACACCAATACAGTCCCAGGGTCCTCTTGCTTCCATTCCAGTCAGTCAGCTGTGTCCCCACCACTCTGCTACCGTCTGCTCCACCAGGTGCAGTGGCTCTTTGCCTCATCAGTGTCACCACACAAGTGGACACTTCTGCACACCTACCNTCTGGAACACCTTACTTTGACCGTACCCTCCTTACCAGCTGCTCCTTCTCCTCTTCCTCGTTGTTCAAAGTTGTGCTGTCCCAGAGCTCAGTAACTGGGCTGCTTCTCTCTCTGGCTCTGCTCCTTCTACTGATCTTAACCAGGCTCCTGGCTCACTGTAAATATCATCCAAATGGTAACGTCTCTCAGAACTTGACTCTTCTGCCTGCCTCTTGAACTCTCCACTTGGATGTCTTCATCGGTATCTCAAACTTGAGCTGTCAAAATTCTTTAAAATGTAAGCGGGCTAGTCATTGCTTCTGTTTACTATCACCTGGTCTAAGCCGTCATCACTGTATGATTTATTACTGTGTAAAAAATTTCACTAGAACTTAGCATCTAAAGCAACACTTACTTATTTTGGGTTCAGAAGGTCAAGAATCCAGGAGCAGCTTAGTGGGAGGGTCTGACTTGGGGTCTCATGAGGCTTCAGTGTCCGAGGGCTTGACGGGCTGGGGGATCTGCTTCTGGGCTGCTTCACTTGGCAGTTGGCAGAAGGCCTCACTCAGCTTCATGCCACGTGGGCCTTCCCATAGAGCAGCTCACAACATGGTAGCTGGCTTTCCCCAGAGGGAATGAGCCAGAGAGACTGGCAGCCAGAAAAGATAACGGCAACCAGATGGAAACTGCAGTGGGTTTTTTTAAACCTGATCTCAAAAAAAGTGAGAAATCATCACTTCCACTGTATTCTGTTGGTCACACAGACGGCCCCCTCACCCAGGTGCACTGTGACACGGGAGAGCACACAGGGGCAAAGGGCAGGGCTGGGCTCCCACAGTCCTCTGCACCAGGACCACTGCAGTACCTTTCACCCCCGGCTCCCGGACTTCCCCAGTCATCCTGTTCCCACACTGCACTCCCCGTGTCTCACAGTAACCCCTATAAACTGGTCTCCTAGTGTCATCTCTTAGTGTCATTCTCATAGCGCAAACTTTCCAGAGGCTTCATCTCCCAGTAAAAGCTGAAGTCCTAAAGGATGGGCATGGTCTCTTGCCTGTCTAGCCTTAACTCTTGCCAGCCTTCGTGATTCACCCTTTGCACTTGTGCTCTGGCCACCTGCAAGGCACTTCCCCCAGAGATTTCCCCGTGCTTCCTTAGGGCCTGCTTCAGGTATCTTCTCAAAAGTTCTCTGATCCGAAACACCTCTGATAAATCTACCCTGCCCTCTCTTCACAGTTTGTGTGTCTATTTGGGTGGGAATCCATTTTGTTCCTCACTGGCTTGCCAAGGCCCTAGTCAGAGCTAGAGCAGCTGCCCTGGGATGTCCAGCAGGGCTGAGCCCGCAAGGCACTGGCCGCCTTTTGCTCAGTCCCTCCCCGGGCTAACTCGGGACCCACACTTGGGCCGTTCTCACACCCTTTCTTGCCATCATTTGGTTTCAGTCCACAACTCTTCCACCCTGAGCTCGGATGCAGGTCTGCCCCCTGACCTGCTGGCTGCCCTGTGTCACCCCCAGCAGCTCCCTCTTCCCATCCCAGCTTCCCCCTCAACCCAACCACTGCTGTCTAGCAGAGGCCAACCCCCCACCCCTCATCTGGGCTACTGCAAGGCTTCTTAAATAGCCTACCTCAGCCCCCCAACATCCATTATCCATCCTCATCTCGTAGCAAAGGTATCTTCTGGAAATATCTCAAGAGTCAACAAGCCTATAACATCAGGTCCTTTCTGGGCAGGTGTGTCCACAGAACCTGGCACTGGGACCCTGCTCTCTGTACCCAAACTGCCTCCAGGGGGCAGTTCCTGGGACACCTCTGTGCTCCCCTGTCACAAGCATGTCCTGGTCATCACCTTTGCAATATTGTCATCCCAGCCTTAATGCCATTACTTACTTTAAAAGATGATGAACTTACTTCTCCTCCTCCTAAGCACTATCTGGAATCATGCTGATGTGTTATATTTTTTCTAGTATATATTCAGATGACTTTAATAAGTGTTCACGTATCACCTAAAAACTTCTTGTACCACAGTGGGAAACACCGGCCCACAATCTTCCCTCCCCCCCACCTGGCCTTGGCCCATCCTCCCCACCATGGCCCTTGTGATCTCAGTGCCGGCCCTCACGGGACCACCCTGCATTCCACTGAGGAACACACACTGTCGGTCTTGTTCGGCCTACTGTACAGCAAAGCGTCTGGCACATGCCTGAAAAACAGCTGCTGACCCATTCACTGATGTAAACTAGCAGAAAACAACCCAGAAGGCACAAAGCAGGCAAGTGAGGAGGCAGCAGAGGTTCCTCAGAGACCATGCTCTAAAGCTGCATGGCCCAGGCTGAGGCAGAGGGAGACTTGCCCCACCACCTTCTTGGGGGTGTTCACTCCCGCACCTTTGCCAAAAAAAGTTTACCCCTCAGCATCCCGAGGCCTCTTGCTTCTCAGCCAGGGCAGACAAAACCCTGTGTTACCTCCCTCAGGTGAGGCCCGGCCAGCTCCCTTGCTGATGGTGCCTCACCAGCCTGGCCACTGCCTGCACATGGGAACTGCAGAGCCTGGTGACCCTGCGGCGCCCTTCAGGGCCCCAGACAGACACTTCAAAGGCCTCACCTAATCCTCACCACTGAACGATCACCCTCCCAACCCCACTGAGGGAAAAGAGAAGCTGCCATGTGCTGGGCACCCC
>NW_027530640.1:11308706-11417293 GCF_008692635.1 Crocuta crocuta
GGCCCATCCTAACAACCTGTAAGGGTTGGTGCTCTTACCGCCCCTCCAACTTTACAGCTGAAGAGACTGGGTCACAGAGGTGTGAGGCCCATCCTCCAAGTCCACAAGAGTCTGCCCCCTAGCTTCAAGATCCGATTCCCCTAAGCCTCAGACGACTATCCCTTCTGGGCTACAGAAGATAGGGCAGATGGGACGCCTGGGTGGCTCAGTCGGTTGAGTGTCCAACTTCGGCTCAGGTCATGATCTCACAGTTCGTGGGTTCGAGCCCTGCACTGGGCTCGGTGCTGACAGCTCAGAGCCTGGAGCCTGGCTTTGGATTCTGTGTCTCCCTCTTTCTCTGACCCGCCCCTGCTCACTCTCTCTTTCTCTCTCGAAAACAAAACATAAAAAAAAAAAGGGCAAGGGTATGACCCCCCAGCTTTCCTCCCAAGAGGCTGCTTCAAGCCCTGACTCACTGCAGCCCCCACATCCCTGTACCTAGCCCTCGGGGCTCTTGGGGGCCCCTGGCCGACTGAAAGTTTATGCCCAACTCTCCCTTCCAGTTCCTGCCTCCCAGGATTTCCTTCCTCAACTATCTTCCTCATCGGCAGACAAAATCTGATGGTTCCCACAGTTATTATATACAAGGACAGGGGCACCTGAGTGACTCAGTCAATTAAGCATCCAACTTCAGCTCAGATCATAATCTCATTGCTCCTGAGGTCAACTCCCTTGTTGGGCTCTGTGCTGACAGCTTGAAGCCTGGAGCCTCCTTCAGATTCTTTATCTGTCTCTCTCTGACTCCCCTGCTTGAGTTCTGCCTCCCTCTCTAATATAAAATTAAAGAAATTTTTTAATATATTAAAAAATACTTAAAAAAAAAAAAAAAAGCCAGGAAAATACAAAAAGCTTCCCTTGAGTCCTGTCTCCTGCCCCCATGCACACAACTTCAGGACCACTCCCTGCCCTTCTCCCCAGCGCACACCATCCTGGCTGGCCTCCTCTTTAGTAGCACGTGGTGCTGGGGGATGCTCCATCCCTCTGTATCCCACACTCGTGCCCCATCCCTGGCCCAGATCTCCTCTCCCAGCTCCTCCTCTTGACCGCTAATGTTGAGGCAACCAGGCCTCAAACCTTGGTCCTCTTGTCCTCCCTGTCTATGATGAGCCCTAGGCCATGGGATGCTGGGAAATGCTTAACCACCAGCTTTCCAGGACAGGGAAGGCAGGGGCTGCATACCTACATTTATTATAGGTTTTACTCCTACAAATATGCAATACTCTTTACTATAAATTCATATGGTCAATTTCATTCTCACGAAAGGCTTCCACTGATATTTGCCGAATATCAGTGAAAAGTCGCATCCATACCCAACCTATGGCTGCCACAGACAAATAAGTCTAGTTCTGCCATAAAGTTGGTTGCTATTCTGTTTTCCTTAAGGAGCAAGATGAAAGTGAATCAACAACATGTGTTGGAATCACACTTGTTTATGACTGACTTCTCCACTCAGATAATAGCTGTCATATACTGTAAGACAACATCATCAATTTTTTGTGCTATCTATAGATGACCCACTTTCAGGTTTAATAGACAGTATTAACATTTTCTCAATCACTTAAGTCTAGACCATCAACAGTATAATAAGTCAAGTCTGGATTTGTAGCATTTCCTAAATTCCACAATGTAAACACTCCTACATGAGATTTCAGTCACCAGTGTGATGTCCTGAAAGCAGAGTTGGGAAGAGAAGCGCCGGAGGGCACCGTTATGTAGTATTTCCACCACCTGGACAAGACAGACAGATGTGAGTACAGTTGACTCGTGAATGCCCCCACCCGTGTGATCAAATATCTCTGAGTAACCCTTGACTCCTCCCAAAATTAACTACTAATAGCCTACTGTTGACTGGAAGCCTTATCCATACCATAAACAGTTGATAAACATATTTTCTGTATTATATGTATCATATATTACAATAAACTAAAGAAAACATTATACAAAGCTTCAAACACATGTACAGTGCTGTACTGTATTTCTAAAGAAAAAATCCGCACATAAACAGACCTGCTCAGTTCAAACCCACGTTGTTCAAGGGTCAGCTGTAATCTTAAGAGCACAGATATTAACAGTCAAATGTCAAGTAAGTAGTAAGTTTTGAATGTTTACTGCTTAAAGTTTTTAATTTTAAATTCACATACAGTAAAACTCATTTCTGATGTACAATTCTATGGATTTGGACAAATTCGTAGAGTTTCAGAACCACCGTAGTCAAGGTACAGAAGAGTTCCACCCCTCTGCAGAGTCCCCGAGCTACCCCAATGTAGTAGAAACGCCCTCCCCCCACCAAAGTCCTAGCAAAACACTTTCCTTGGAGTTTTGTCTTTTCTAGAATGTCATATTAATGGAATCGTACAGCATGTAGCCTTTTGAGTCTGGCTTCTTTCACTCAGCATCAGGCGTTTCCGATGCATGTCAATCATCAGCTCATGGCTTTTCATAGCAGAGCATGGCCACAAGGCCCAGTTTGTTTATCCGGTCCCCAGACGAGGGACATTTGAATTGTTTCTAGGTTTGTTTTTAACAAATAAAGGTGATATAAGCATTTGTGTACAAGCGTTTGTGTGAACGTAGATGTTTATTTTGGACAAATACCTAGGAGTGAGATTGGTATGTTACATGGTATAGTATATATAAGAAACTACCAAACTACATATTTGCTACATCATTTTGCATTCCCAGGGGGAATGTGTGAGTTCCAATCACACTATGTCCTCACCAGAACGTGGTTTTGTCAAGTTTTTTATTTAGGTTTTAATTTTCATTTTAAGCCATTTTCATAGATAATGTCATACTATCTTTGGCTTTAATTTGCATTCCCTCACAACTAACGGTGGTGAGTACCTCTTGACATGCTTATCTGTCACTTGTGTGTCTTCTTTGGAGAAATGTCTTTTCAAATCTCTTTGTCCCCCCCCCTTTTTTTTTTTTTTTTTTACTAGATTGACTTTATTGATGAGTTTTGAGGATTATATGTTCTGGATATGAGGCCTTTTCAGGTATGCAATTTGCACTTATTTTTTCCCCGTTTGTGGCTTGTTTTTTTATTTTCCTCATTTCCTTCACAGAAGAGGCTTTTAATTTCGATGTAATCCCATGTATCCTTTTTTCACTTTCTGAATTGTGCGTTTGGGGTTGTATTTAAGAAGTCTTAGTCTCACTCAAGGTCACAAAGATTCCTTTCCTGTTTTCTTCTGAAAGTTCTTAATTTTCCATTTGGGTCTATGACTGGAGTGAACTTTTGAGTGAAATAAGACAGGTAGAGGTCAAGGCTCATGTTAAAAAACACCACCGTGTGGTTGTCTCAGCACTGTTTATGGATAAGACAAACGTTTCTCCACTGAAATGCCTTTGCACCTTTGTCAAAAATCCAGGAACTATACTGGTGTGGGTGTATTTCTCTTTACTGTGATTCATGGGTCTGTTCTTGATTACGGGTGTGTTCTTGACCACAGCTTTGTGGTCAGACTCACACCAGGCAGTGTGAGTCCTGCAACTTTTTTTCCTTTTCAAGACTGTTTTAGCTATTCCTATTCCTTTGCATTTCCATGTAAATTTTCAAATCCCACTCAAGATCTTAAAAATTCCTGCTGGGATTGAATTGAATCCATAGATCGTATCAGGGGAGGCGGGGGGAGGAAAGTCTTCCAACACAGGAATCCATTTACAGTTGAGGCTTGAACAACATGGGTTTGAACTGCACATGTCCACTTCTAGGTGGATTTTTTCAATAAATACGAAGAGCACTGAAAATGTATTTTCTTTTCCTTAGGTTTTTTCTTAATATTTTCTTTTCTCTCATTTGTATGTTGTATGTATCGTAATATATAATACATACAGCATACAAAATATGTGTAAATTGATTGTCTACATTCTTGGTTAGGCTTCTGGCTGTTAGTAGTTAAGTTTATGAGAAGTGAAATGTGATACACAGATTTTTGATTGCACAGGGGGTCAGCACACCAACCTCCACAGTGTTTAAGGGTCAAATGTATTTAGATCTTATTTATTTCATTAGTGTTTTAGTTTTCTGCATAAAAATCCTGGACACATATTGCCAGATTTATGCATACTTGTTTCAGTGCTATTGTATTTTCTTAAAAATTTTTTGAGAAGAGAGTGCACGCATGTGAGAATCTTTTTTTCTTTAAAAAAATTTTTTTAGAGAGAAACCACAACAGAGAGGGGGCAGAGGGAGAGAGAATCCTAAGCAGGCTCCATGCTCAGCACAGATTCGTACACAAGGCTTAGTCCCACAACCCTGAGATCACAACATTAGGAGTTAATTAGGAGTTAATTAGGAGTTAATTAGGAGTTAATTAGGAGCCAAAATTAGGAGTTAGAGGATCAACCGACTGAGACACCCAGGCGCCCCTTGGTGCTATTGTAAATGGTACTGGTTTTAAAATCTTGCTTCCAATTGTTCATTGCTAGTATACAGAAACATAATTTTTTGCATGTTACCTTAGATCTTGTGTTCTTGCTAAACTCACTATCAGTTCTATGAGATTTCTTGTACATCGCATGGGATTTTCTACATCGCCTGTCATCGTAAATGGAGGCGGTTTTATTTCTTCTTTTTCATTCTGTATGTCTTTTCATTTTCTTGCCTTAATGCAGTGTCCACGACTTCTGGTACAATATTGAAAAGAAGAGAGAAAGAGAGCAGAGGGCACTGGCATTCTTGCCTTAATTTGCAATCTGAGGAAAAAACAATCAGTCTTTGATCGTGATGTCTGAAATTTGTTGTAAGGTTTTATGTGACTTCCCTTTGTCAGATTGGCAAAGCTTCCCTTCCATCCCTAATTTGCTGAGAGTTTTTATTATGAACAGATACTGAATTTTGTCCAATGTTTTTTCTGCATCTACTGAGATGAACTTGAGGCTTTTTCTTCTTTAGTCTGTTAACATGAGGAGTTGTAGTGAACTAGCCTTGTATTCCCAGGATGAACCCCTGCTATATATTCAATTTGCTAATATCCTCTTGAAGAGTTCTGCACTGAGGATTTTGGTAGGGACCTTAGGAAAATCACAAGTCCTTACCTCTGTCTTCAAGATCTCCCCTCTCCAGTGCCCCCTGACCTTATCAGATACAAAGAATACTGGTCTCCTGAGGTGTTTCTTATCCTATCCTCATCCAGTATTGGAATCAATTCCTGCAGGCCTCATGAATTGAGTTTAGGAGTGGATTCTTCTATTTTCAGGAACAGACTGTAGAATTATTATTTGATAGAATTTGCCAGTGAAATTATCTGAGTCTGGAGATTTCTTTGTGGGAAGGTTTTAAACCATGAATTCAAGTTAACAGATATAAGACTAAATGATTATCTGTTTTTTTCTTGATTGAGTTTTGGTAATTCATGTTTGTGGGAGAAAGAATAATGGCTCTCCCAAGATTTTCTCATCCTACTCCTTGGAATCTATGAATACATTATATGGCAAAGGGGAATTAAGGTTGCTAATCAACTGATTTTAAACAGGGAGAGGATCCTGCATTATCCAGGTGGGCCCAGTATGATCACAGGGGCCTCAAGTGGGAAAGGAAGGCAGAAAAGTCAGTAAGACTGGTGTCACATGAGAGGCTGACTGGCTTTGCTAGTTCTGAAGCTGGAGGACGGGGCCAGAAGCCACGGAAGAAGGCAGCCTCCAGGAGGTGGAAAAGGCAAGGAAATGGATCCTACCCAGTGCCTACCAGAAGGAATGCAGGCCTGCTGATTCTGGGGTTTGCCCCGTGAGAACGGGATCTGATTTCTCACCTACAGAACCATGGTAGAGCATATTTGGATTGTTTCAAGGTATGAAGCTCATGGTAATCTGTTAGAGAAGCAAAAGAAAATTAATGCAAAGAAAGATAGTATTTTCAAGAAGTAGTCCATCACTAAGTTGTCAAATTCATGGATCTAGTGTTGACTATAGTGTTCACTCATTATCCTTTTAATACTTGTAGGGTCTATGAGATGGGTAATTTGTGTCTTCTTTTTTCAAAGAACTGCCTTTCATTTCCTTGATTTTCTCTAGGTTTTCTGTCTTCATTTTTATTGGTTTCTGCCCTTATCTTTATTATTGCCTTTTCTTCCGCTTTAAGTTTAAAAGTAGCTCTTCTGCTCTTCCTTTGCTGGTTTTCAAAAATTACCTTTGCTTTTATAATATGTCATTTAACTTTAAGTTTATATAATTTGATTTCTGACAGTGGCTGTGTTGAACGAGCAGCTCAAGACGTCTCTGACGCCCGCACGGTGTGCACTGCTGCAAGCTCCATCCTCACGGGCCAGCTCTCACCCAGGCTGCAGACCAGATGCAAGTCAGCACCCCTGGCTTCCACGTCCAGCACATCCAGCATGGATACAGCCCAAGCAACATCCGCCACCAGATCCCGGTGTCCCCCACAGACAGCGCCCCCCGAGTGAGGCTTCACCCCTGACCCCTCTCCTCTCAGCCACAGGCAGGCAGGCTGCACGTCCTCTCTCTCAGCTCTACCTTTAAAACACATCTGGGTCTGAGCGCTTGGCACCACCTTGTCTCCATCACCCTGGTTCAAACTGCATCAACTCCCATCGGGCTCTGCACCAGACCCCCAAAGGGCCAAGTGCTGTCCATTCTCACACACAAGAGGGATCCCATTAAAGTGGTAGTCCCATCAGGTCTCTCCTGGGCCCACAGCTTTCTGGCGGCCCCACTGCCAAGAAAAACACCAAAACTCCTGGCCACAGCTAGCAGGGTCTGCCCTCCGAGCTGCCTTCTCACCACACTGACTCTGGCTCTCCCTCTAACACCCTGCCGCGTTCCTGCTTCTGCTCTCTCTCCCGTCTGCAAAGCACTGCCTTGGACGCCCCACCGCTCACTGCTCTGCCTCCTTCTGTTCATGCTGCATGTCCTCGGGCCTTCCCTGACAGCCCCTGACACTCTATCCCCTTGCACTTTATTCTTCTTAGCACACACTGCCCGGCATCATATTACACACGTGTCACGGTCTGCCCACCACCTCATGCCCTATCCTGGTAGATGCAATAGTCCTAAGTCAGAATGAAAGAGTCAACAAATGAGGCGGCGGCAGCTAGGAGAAGGCCACAACCCATCCCTTGTTTCCCCCTCGATCTTAACAACACTGATGAGGCACTGGATAAGGTGTATATGTGGCTCTTCTTGGCCTCTCCCCCACATCATTTCTTCCAGCTCTACTGAACATGTGGGTTCCTCAAATGGAGCTCTCTGTCTCAGTACAGATCTTCTAGCTTCTTGGGCTGGAAACCCTTTCCCCACCTCAGCTGGCTTGTTTTCCAAGTCCTTCAAGTCTCAGCTTGGCTATCACTGGCTCTGGGAGGCCTCCCCTGACCCACTGAACTAGGTTGGGGGCCTTCTCAGCTCCAAATGACCGAGACCTTCCCTATCAGAGTACGTGTCACACTGCGACTGCCTCCCCCACCAGACTGTGAGCTCTCTGACAGCAGAACCCTGGGGCCTAACAAGCACTAAGGGCTTAACTAACACCGTTTGAATCAAACAATGAATGAACAATTGAATTAATAAAAACCAAGTCTTGCTGAAGACGGAGGAGGGGGTGGACCGAGGACCAGCACTCCACTCCCCATCCCTGGCATCCTCCCACAGACAGCCTGATTCAGCCATGATGAAGAGCACGTAATCAATAATAACCCAGGGCCTAGGGTGTGTCAGCCAGTCAGAGCTCTCCATCCTACCCTTGCCATAAGGCCCCAGCGCAAGACAGGAGTGGGAGAAGAGGAGAGTAGCCTCCAGGCCCTGGTGGGAAGAGGTCACATTACCCCGAGTTCTGGCGCTTACAGTGCCCATTACCACTTCCTAACTCTGAGCCCAGGTCATACTTGTTGGCGACAGTTCCCAGGATGGCACCCAAAGGGAGGGCAGAGGAAGGCTCCTTCTAGATCTGCAGACAATAGTCAATGACAAGTTGGGTGCTGTAACCAGAACCCACGGCCAAGCAGCCAGGGCCCAGTCACAGTGCTGCCTCTGTTCTGGAGGGTCTGCGTCAGAAACCAGTAAGACAAGAGTGCAGACCAAACTTCACCTTCCTGAGGTCTAGTCTGTGTGGATGTGGAGTGGAGAACAGGGTGGTAGCAATCGAATCATCCGGCCTGTGGACTCAGCAATGTGGCCATGGTATGGCTGGCCTCACCACAGCCCCCAGATGCCCCTTCTTGAGTCCCAGGGACCTCCACACTGCCGAAGAGCTCATGGCCTAAAGTTTCTTTTCAGCTTTATAGTTATGCTATTTTGTGCAGGACATGAAGGATGAAGAGATACGGGGGTCCTTAATTAAGCCCCTAATATTGTTATTCCTTCCATGGGTACCCCTTCCCATATTTCAGATCAGACCCAGGTTACGGAGGACTCAAGGGCTCTGGGGAGCCCCAGCTGCTACCAGCCCAGGTCAGCCCAAGGGCTCCCTCCACAGCTAGCACACTCTTGTCAGCCCTCGCTCAAAGGCGTACCTGCTCACACCACCTCAGTGCTCACTTCTGCCAGGATGAGATCCATACCAGACTTTTCCCCAACCCTTAACCCTCCTCATTCCCAGCATGGGCTGGGACAGCCCCATCCTCCCTCTCCCCTTCTCCCCCTCCCCTATCTCAAATCCATCCACAGTCTGCTGACACCATATTTAAAGGAATCCTTGACCTTGGCCTTAGCCAGCCCCTAGCACCACCTTCCTGAACCCTGCCCTGCTCCATCCAGCCTGGTCCTTCCACGAATGCCTGTCAAATTCAACACTATCACCTTCTGAGCCATATATTCAAGCCTTCCACAGTGAAACCAAATCCTAGCTCTGCCATTCCCAAGCTCTGTGACCTCAGGCAGACCATTTAGCCTCTCTGAGGGAGGATCTCCTCATCTGTAAGATGTATTTTGAAGGCGATTTAGAGGTTTTAAAGGCAGTAAGGCAGAAAGTACCCAATACATGGTAGACTTTGTGTCTGATCCCCACTATGCCCGAGCCATGAGGCTTCCTATCCTGGCAAAACAGGCTCCTGTCACTCTCCTGCCCCCGTGGGAGGGTTGTGTGCAGGCGAGAGCTCTCTCCCAAGTTTCCTGTGTGTTGTAGCATGAGAGCAGGACAGGGTGTGAGGCTAAGCAATGGGACTGCAGAGAAGGAAGCTACCTACTATTCCATGTTTCTCAGGGCCTCAGTTTCCCCTCAGCTCAGTGAAGCTGCAATTTCTATAGGCAAGGCCAGGATGGGGAGGTTTCTTCATGGAGGCCAGAAGGGGCTGCCTGAGCAGCAGGAGAGAGCCTGTGATGCATTGGGAAAGGCTGAAAAACAAACGCACCAGAATCCAAATCAGGAAAGCCCAGGGCTGAGGTTGCCATGGCAACCTGCAGCAGGCTCCCAGCCTGGCACTCAGCCTCTGTGAGGTGGGGGCCGGGACTTGCCAGGCTCGGCTGCCCCCACCTCCGAGGCCTCCTCCGCAGAGTACCTCGGCTGACACGGAGGAGGGGCTGGGGCACAGAGCCACACCTCTGCCCTATCAGGTGGGTCACACTTCTAGCTTTAGTGACATCACTCCTCTCCGAGAGTAAGGCCTACACACCCAAGGGCTTCCTGATGGCCACAAGCCACCTCGAGTGCTTTCACCACCCAGATCCCAGCACCGATTGCTCCGGCCTAGCCCACAAGATGCCTGGGATGACACACACTCCAGCTTCCACCACTGCCAGTGGCCTCAAAGGCAGTACCTGGGAACAGGGTACAGGGTCGGTGAGATGATCTCCAGACCTTCCCTCAGAGCTGTGTGAGGGAAAGAACGACCTTGGATGCCAGATGCTGGTGAATGCTTTATGCATGTTATCTCTCACTTAATGGCACTCCCCTGTGACAGTTGAGGAAACAGGCTCAGGGGAAGGTAAATGACTTCCCAAGGTCACAGAGCTATGGGTTGTTAAAGAGCTAGGTCCCAGGCAGGGTTTTCTAACTCCTGAGACCAGACCCTTCCTATGGGGTCTATTACTGGATGCTGTGGGCTAACCCTCAGCCTGTCATCAGGGGTCCCTGAGGGGGCTGTCACCCAGCAACTTGCCTAACTGCCCTAGGGAGCTCCCAGACAAAGCCCCCCAACCCACAGGACTGTGTCGTCTACAGAGACAAAAAACAGACAATGGCCCTCATGCCTCCATTTAATGGCCAAGCCGGCACTGCCCAGATGATCCCCAGGCCCCAAGTAGGGAAGTCCTCCCTCCTGCCTGGTATCCCTGAAGAGCCCACCCAAGCTGGTGCCCATCAGCCTCACCAGCGCCCCAGTCCAGTCCAGGTGTTAGGGAGGAATCTCATCTCAGCTCCTTCAGCAAGCTGTTGATAGAGCCCAGCAGTTCCCGAAAGTATCCCTCATCCTCGCCATCTTGAAGCTCCAGGGTGGCCAGGGCCTGGTACTCAGCCTGAAGGCTGACCAGTGTCCTGCTGAGCTGGGGGTCCTGACGATAGCGGTCCCGGCAGGTGGCCAGGAGGGCGCCCAGAGTTTGTAGCACCTTTTCACGGGCATCATGTTCAGGGAGGGCCAGGAGGTGGGCAGTGATCTCGCACCAGCCCTGCTCCCGCAGGCCTGGCAGGAGTTGCACCTGGCGATACTGCTGCAGCTTCTCTGGGGACGTCTCCCGGGTCAGCTCAGCCTCCTCCTCTGCAAACATCTGCCATTCGCGTGGCCACACACCAGGGACAGGGTTGGGGAGAGAACACACAGACAACAGTCAGCTCTGCCCTTCAGACAGGAAGGCATGTGGCTGACCATGAGTCCACCCCATCTGCCTCTATCCTTTTGTGCCTCCAAAGCCCAACATGGGAGAAGATCAGCTGGATTCATGACGTCACACGAGCTCCCCCACCCATCTATCCCTATGTCCATCTGTCTGTCCATCATCCATCCATTCATCAAAAACAACTGTGCAACGTGCCAGAGAAACTAAGATGGAGACAGCATCCTAGCCCTCAAGGGCTAGGGCCCTCAGTGTCTAGCAGGAGAATAAAAATTAACTGAGTATTTCCTAAACAGCATGCTAAATTTAGTTCAGCAGTGCAGTGTGGAGGCAGACAGTCCGGGTTCAAATTCCTGCTCCACCACGGACAGCCAAATGGCCTTAGGCTGGTGCTGCATCATCTCTTATGTGAAGATGACACGACCCCCCTCAGGACTGCTGGGGGCGACTCACGGGGGTAGTGAACACACATGCAGCCAGTGTGCAGCACACAGCACACCCAGCAATGTGAACTGTGATATCAAGTAGAACCACACCATCTACACCTGAAGCAGTGTACATACAGTGGTATGTACAGTGCCGTCCTCACCACCACTAGATCCACTCCCTCAAAGAAGTTAGGACGAAGGGCACAGACGATGGCATTTTCCCGAGTCATGAGGCTAAGTGGGAGCTGTCCACATGGATGAGATGGAGGGTCCACACACAGGAAAGTCATAACAACAGGCTTGCTTCAAGAATGGCAGGTTGTTCTGGTCCATGGGGGGTGAGGGTCAGGCTGAGGCCCAGAACACACAATCTCTGGCTGTCCCTCCAAAGACCATGGCCTTTATGCCAAGGGCCTGGGGAGTTGAGAAAAATTTGGGCAGAAAGTCACATGCTTGGCCAAGGGCTGTAAAGTACAGAAACCCAGGCCCACTAGCAGAAAGTGGTGTGAACCAACCTCGCCAAGATGCCAGAGGCTGGAAACCCCTGAAACCTGTGTTTCCAGCTTATTTCAAATGTCAGAGGAAGGCTATGCAGAGGTGGAGGGTCGGCAGGGGGCAGATGTCCCTTCCTGGCTGTACTAAAAGTCCCTGCAAGAAGAAAGAATGAATGTCTGCTCTAAGTCCAGGTGAGAATGAGGCATGCAGGCAACAGAGAAGGCAAGAGGAAAGCCCAGGAGAGACCAGGGGCCACAGTGCACCACCAGATGGGCTTGGGTCCACGGGAGCTGGTGGAGGAAGCAGGGAGGGGCAGGGATCAACATCTTATAACAGAAAAGGATGAGAGGACTTGGTAGTCCTTTCCTAACTGACCCTACCCTCTCGAACATCCCAGTCCTCCCAGCCCTCTGCCTCCGCCCCATGTGCCTTGCTTCTCACTGCAGTTCATCAGTCCAGTGCCTCCTGCTCCCAACCTACTGCCCCCAGCCCTCTGATGGCAGCCTGCTGCCCAGCCCCAAACCCTTCACCACTGAGCATTTCTGATGATAAAGACTAAATCCCTTCCCTAGGACTTCAATGACTTGCAGGGTCCACCCCAACCTACACTTGGCCTTGTCCCCACATCCGTCCTTTTTCATGTACCTGTCACACTAAATGTACCCCAGAGCCTTTAAGGTGCAGCTTGGAGATGCACTCCCACCCAACCCAAACTCCAGAACTCATTCCTCAGGTCTCAGTGCCTCCCCTGACTCCCCAGATCAGAGCACCCCACTTGTAAGCCTCTGCAGCCCACAGGCTCCAGGTAATACTCTGACAAAAGCCTGTCCAAAAGCACCAAGAGAGACGAGACCATGGACCTGGGAGAACACTGGGCAGAGCAGACATCCAGTCACCACCCATGGCAGGAACCGGTGAGTGGGTCATCCCTGTGTCCCCTCAGTTCCACGGAGGCATAGAATGGACGTGGATTCACAGCCACTGGCCAGCATCTCACTCTGCAGAAGTAGTAATCTAAAAGGTGGTTCACTCTCCATGGGAAATCTGCATTTCAGCTTCTACTTTGCCACAATACCACCCTCAAGATGTGGGGCACCTCAAATAACAACCTGACACGCCTCCACCTCAGACAGCTCTGGATGGAGCTCCAGTCTGATTAGTTCTTCATTCATTCATTCTTTTTTTTAAAATTTTTTAAATGTTTTATTTATTTCTGAGAGAGAGGGAGAGAGACAGCGTAAGCAGGGGAGGGTCAGAGACAGGAGTACAGAATCTGAAGCAGGCTCCAGGCTCTAAGCTAGCTGTCAGCAGAGCCCGATGTGGGGCTCCAACCCACGAACCGTGAGATCATGATCTGAGCCGAAGTCAGACGCTTAACCGACTGAGCCACCCAGGCACTCCTCTTCATTCTTTCTGAGGAACCACAAGAACAGATAAGCCCCCACTGCCTCAAGCATAGTGTGGCTGACATGTGCACTAAGCTCTCTGGCTGCTGCAACTCCCCCCCACCCTCTTCCTCCCACCCCATAGACGGTGTCTCTGTACTATCTGCAGAGACACCAGTCTCTCCCCAGCGTTCACAGCACCCCAAAGCCTCAAGGTGAGCTCTGGGGATACACCGATGTCACAGCAGCCGCCACACTGGGAGTGGGGGCAGCAAAGAGACACCCAATACACCAGAGCAAAGAGGTGAGTTTCTCCTGGGAAAGGTCAAGCCAACGTGCAGGTCCTTTCTCCAGGCTCGCTGGCCCCTCTCCAGGAAGTCAACTGTGCCCAGGCCTTATTAATTGGATGTGAGCACCACATGGCTGCCTGCTGTTATGGGTTTCTGTAGCTTGAAGAGAGAGGGAGGGAGAGGGAGAGAGAGAGACAGAGAGAGAAAGAGACAGAGACAGGGGGTGGGGCAGGCAAACAGAATGAGAGACAAGGCAAGCCTAGAGAGACAGAGATGCCAGAGAGTGAGCACACAACAGCAAGTAACTGACCAAGAAGCAGCAACAGATAACTCTGAGCCTCAGTCTGAGGCAGGGAGGCAGGCTGGGCCTCTGAGCCTCCAACACTCAGCAGTGGTTCCAGTGGCTGCCCAGCTCTGCTTCCTGAGTCCGCAGTTGGCTGTTCTTGGAGAGTGTGGCTCAAGAGAGGCAGCTGAGAAAGCCCTGCTAGTGCTCTCTGCAGCTGCTGAATTAAGAATCCAGACCTGGCTGGTTTTATGTTGCTTTAATTAAGATACTCTTCAGGTTCACAAAGACCAAAGTTGGGCAACCAAGTCTCCTCCCAGGTGGCAACAGCAGGGGATCCCAGGCTGGGCCCTTGCCCGGAGCCAAAGCTCCCAGAGGAGGCACCTCCAGGTTTCTAGAATCAAGAGTCAGCATCATTCCAGCCTCTGGCTAATTGGTGTTCTGGCTGCTCCAAGGGCTCCCAGACAAAGCTGCTCCAGCCCACCCACTCCTCATCGCCCACACCCTAGGCTTTAGCCAAATGACCTTTCATTCCATGGAGGGCTGACCCAGGCCATTTCTGGCCTTGCATCATGCTGAGCCCTCTGCCTGCACTGTCAGTGCCCCCATCCCTGATCCTCCTCACCAGCCCTCAGGTTTCAATTTAACAATCACTTTCCACAGGACACCCTTCCTGAGGTCTCAGAAATTCTGGTTCAGGGACACACAGCATCCCCATCTGCCCAGAACAGTCTGGCACATCTTCTTAGGTTCACTGTCATGAGGATGGAAGACATGTGGGAGGCGGCGGGGGTCAAATGGCCAGAAGCAACGTAGGGGGAGGCACAACATGTCCAAGCACTCACCTTTTCAGTGACCAGGTCATAAAGCAGAGTGACCACACGCACAGCCAGCACCTCTGTGCCCTTTGCCTGTACCAGACTCCTCAGGACCTGCAGCCCCCCGAGTTTCAGGAACTGCTGCTGGGCGTAGGGGAAGTGTCGCAGGAGGGAGCACAGCGCAAACAGGACCTGCAGAGAGTGAGGAGCCATGCAGAGCTGGCCCTGCCCTAAGGCCCGGCAGAGGCAGCCAGAGATGCACCAACTACCCCACCCCGGCCTCCATTCTTCCTGGTCCACCCACCACCCACAAGGGCAGCTACACCCCAAAACACAGGTCTGTGAAAGCCAGAAGAGAGGCCAGGCCAGGAAGCCTTTAACATCACCCAATGGACAAACAGAGGGCAAAGACTGAAGCCAGAGGGAGACACCTGAAACTAATCACAGGAGCTGAACCTAGGCTTCCAGACGGCTTGGCAGCCTGCCATGCTGCTTTGGGTGAGTGGGACCTCTCCCCCTATGCCACCCAGTGAATGACCACTCAGGTCCCAAGGGTGACATGTAGAGCTTGGAAAGAGACCCATGCCTTTCAGGCTCCACAGGTGTGCTGGGGGCTGAGCAGAAGGAACAGAGCAGAAACACACCTTCTTCTTTGCAGTGAGAGGCTGCTCCGTAGCCAGGATGACCAGCAGCTTCTGGAGGGCTCCCCCCTCGATGGCCTCTACTTGGACCTTTGGATTGCTGAGGGGAAAGCATAGGACAGCATGACACTGCATCTACTCACCAAGTTGGGGGAACTCCACTGTTGTCCCCAGGGATCTGGGTGGTTAGGGAGATGCTAACATATGAGCCATACCCTGGGGGAAGAAAGGTGCACAAGGGAGTGTTCCCCCTTGGGACAAGCTAGAACTTAGCTGAGGAAACAGGCAAAGTGCTAAACATCCACCCGGTACAAAGGCCTATGACGAAAATTGCCAGGAGCCGCACCGGCCTCCCCATTCCTCTTTCCTCTCCTGGATGGAGCACACAGACCACATGTAGTCAATGCTTGTGGGATGAAGACATGGAGAATGAATGAGATCCAAGGAGCCTCTTACCCTGAGTATTTCCTAAAACAGGGCCAACCTAGATGCCTCCCCATTGTGAGAGCAGCTACTGTAACTGTACAGTTACAGTACCCTTCAGTATAGAGCCTATGTCACGGGGCCCAGGAAAATAGGGCAAGAATGAATAAATACATGTGCACAACCAAGACTGTATCAACCAACACACAGGAACACTAAAACACTCTCCCTGTTCTGGGCTGGAGAAAGAGTGATGAGGTTCAAACATTCGGGCACTAAAGGACAGGAGCCTGGCTGTTGAGACCTCCATAGGGCAGGGTGCCAGGCAGGGGATAATGTCTGGGAACCTCTTGCTTTCTAAGATTAAATTAGTGATCAATTAGGGAATAATGCCAAGCACAGGGACCTGTGTAGTTAGGCCCTCAGGGACCTGTGTAGTCAAAGGCTCCCTCACCAACCACTTAGGAGGCCTCAGAGAAGAAAGGTGGCAGGCTCCTAAAAAGCTCAAAACCAGCAGGAGGCGGAGAGGCCAGGCCAGAGGTCACAGAGTGGCTCTCGTGCTCACCCAGACAGCCCACAAAGGGCACCAAGTCTCTTCTCAGCTCTGGCTCCTTCACTTTAGCGTGGCCATCAGCTCCTTGGAGACCCCAAAAGCACATGTTCCTCCTAACCCCCAACTTCAGCAAGGGGCCTTCATGGCATCTTGCAGAATGAGGCAGGGTCTGAAACCCAGAGGAAATGGGAGGAATTTAACAAGACAGCTCACACTGCTGCTTGCAGGAAGAGGGTCTGCCACACAGCAGGTGCTCTGTCAAAGGTGGCCCAGAGGCATGGTAATGGGGCCCAAGCAAGGCCTCAATGGCCCACCCTCCATTGCTACCAGGCACTAGCTTCAAGTTTCAAAGACAACTTAGCAAGCTGAGCCAGTTTTCTGGCTGTAAATGGGAGGAGGTGCCTGAGTCCCTCTGCATCTTCTCATCCAGAAAGGATGTGCAGGGTGGGTGCTAGCCTGTCCCACTGCAACTCCATTGGTGGGTCTCAGGAGCAGCCTGGAGATGGGCCAGGGTCTCTGGGGAAAGGAAGCTGACAGCTCCTCTCCAGACAGGCAGGTGGGCACCAATGCACAGGGACCCTGGGAGCTGAGCCTCTCCCCTGCCCTCTGCTCCCCCAACTTGAGAAAAGCAGCTGCTTCATGAAAGCATGAGCTAATTAGGACTGTCTTTGCCATCATGTGCCTGAGGAACACTCACCCGCAACAGGCAGGGTCTTTTCTCGGAAAAGATGACTACACTGAGAAATTCACACAAACATCAAATACTGCCTCCAAAGGAAGCAGGGGCTGTGAGACCCAACATCACATCAGCCTCAGAGGGTGCATCAGGGGGAGCACACTGAGCAATGGGGACAAGGCCCTCCAAAGAAAGCACATGGGGCTTGGTCCTGGTCTACAGATCTGCTGAGAACAAGACTCAGAGATGAGATAATTCCCTGGCCAACTCCAGAAGACAAGGGGGGCAGTCTTAGGAGACTCACTTGAGCATGCGGAGTACAGGAACCCACCTGGGCACCAGCAGGAGTAACAGCCCTGTCACGAACACGAAGCAGTGTTGGGGGAGAGGGGAACTGTGCTCACCCAGGTCTGAATCGTTAGAAGGGGAGAGAAGTACCAGGGTAAAAAGTGGAGGGCTCATGCCATGTACGCAGATCCCTGGGATCCTCCAAATGGAACAACAGCTGGCTGACTAGGAGTAAAGATGCCAGAAGCCCGTAAGAGATAGGGATCCCCTGGTACTCCATGTCCACAGGAGCCCCGATGTAAGGTGCAGAGGGCCAGACTGCACCCTGTCACAGGAAAGATGCAGGGGCCAGCCATTGCTAGCCAGTTGCACAGAGAAGCCCCAAATGCAGGGCAGGTCTTTGGGGGAAGCTCAGCCTGATCTCTGCCACCGAACAAGCTAGGATCCACACATATGAGGCCACACCACCAGACCTCAAAGAGTGAATAAATGACCAAGTAGCACTGGGAGATTAGAGAAAGAACAGGAAGGTCTGGGCTGGGAGAGCCAGGAGAGCTGCACTGGAGAAGAGGCACTGCAGGAGGCTGAAGTTCAGGTGAAGGATCGCTGTGGACAGGAGGAAGGGCAAGTGCTCAGGGAACAGGAGGAGTATATGTGGAGAGGTGACACCATTCAGTGGAAAGCTGCCCTGAGAAGTCATGGAAAATGGGGCCAAGAGGTGCAGCTGACAAGGAGCACCAGTGGAAGTCAGGAGGCCATGCTGCCTGTAGTGCCAAGGAGACCCCGCTGACTGGGTCGGAGGAGGGGCAATGCAGGACCCAGACCTGCCTAGCAAGCAGAGCCTGCTCCTGCTTCTGCTTCCTCAGCAAATACTGCACCCAAAGTAAGAGTTAGTAACAAGCTCCTTCCAGGCACACAGACACCACAAAGGGCACTGGCCCTGGGGACCAGAGCTGAGATGGGACAACACTGTAAGCCAGGTATGGTTTACCGCTCCCAGGTCAGGTTGGCTCTGGGTATGTAGCGTGTGCCTCTATCATGAGCAGCATCACTTCTTTCCCACCCCTCAGTACAGTCACTGTTCACTCTCCTTTCCTCTGAGACACTGCTGCCTCGCTCACTCCTTACAGTCCCAATGGGGAGGGTCTCAACCCCCTAGACCCCAAAGAAGGGCTTGTGGATCGAGTACGGGTCCATGATCCATCAGAGCCTGCCATCACCATGGCTTCTGTGGGTCACCCAGGACTGGACAATCAGAGCCCTCAGTCTACACTAGATGAGGACAAAAAGGGGAAGTTTCCTTCTCCATAAGATAGGCTGCTATAAACCAGGAGCACCTACGGTCATGACGATAGCAGGCGGGTCCCATCCCATCCCCATGGAGAGAAGCCCATCAGGGGAGGACAGGATAGAGCTCACACAGAAATAAACCATAGGGAAAAAAAGCCTGATGTCTTTGTCACTTGATGAAATCACTCTCATAAGGCCACAAACCTACTTTTTCACCTGCAACAGAATCTTGAAGAACCTGGGTAAGTAGAGCAGGACCATGGGCTAAGAATGGGCCTGTGGCTGAGGGTGGCCTCCATAGCGCTGGGCCTCTTCTCCTGACCAACTTAAATGAAGGAGCCCATGCTAACTCTGGGCCTCCCCCAGACTTCAGTGGTGCCGTAGACACTTCAGGGGGTCCATATAATACCCTCAGAAAACAGCTTTTTAGTAATGCCCAGTAGAGGAGCTAAGGAACACAGGAGAGAGAAGGTGGGGAATATAAAGTCTGTGTTTCCAAAGACACTCTGTCTATCCAGGCCGAGGCAGGAGACCTGGGCAAGCCAGTTTCTTGAGCAATCTACTTTGGAGGAGCAGAGACCAGCATGCTCTCAAAACCTCTCTCTCCCCCAGCAGCTCAGCCTTGGGCTCTGAATGTTCATTACGTGCTCTGGGACATGAAATGCCCCCAAAATAGCTGAGTGAGGTTAGGGGATGTGCCAGGACCAGGGCCTGGAGAGCCCTTGGTGGGAAGCCTGTGAACAATGGCCCATGACCTTGGCCAAGTCCTTTCATTTCAGTTTCCTCACCTATGAGGCAGAGCTAAAAACTACCTGTGTTAAAGGTACAATAGGTAATGAAAGCCAATACGCTAGCCAATGCAGTATGACTACAAGAGTAAATTACACTGGGTTTGCTGCAAAGAGAGCTCAGACCATGTCCTCAGGAACACAGATGGCCGGGGCACGTATATGCCGGCCTCATCTCTTAGCATATAGATTTAGGACTAGAGCTGTGGCTCATGCAGGGGATGAGGAGGCAAGGTGGTTCTTGCTGGATGGAAGGTATGTGTCCTGACAGTTATAGATTTGAGTGTTAAAAGGGCAGGGGCCTGGCATGCCTCTCAGTGACATAGTGACGCTGGTGAGCTCAAAGTCAACAGAAGGATATTAAGGACGTAGCTCGTCTCTGACGAGATAAATGAGACTAAACCTTGTTCAGAGCTAAACTGGCTGGACTGAATAAATACCATTAGCACTTGGATTACTGGGATGTTCACAATCAGCAGGCAAGTCAGCTGTCTGTGTGCAGAGGGATGGCAGCAGCTGCTACTTTGTAAATCTTGGGTGGGGCTGGGGGGAGATCACAGGAAGGAAATGATTGCATTTGCAGAAACCAAACAGTTTGGGTCAGGGCGACTGCTACAGGCAATCTGCCAAGGGTCAGAGATCATATTTTAGCTAACTGAAGCAGAGCAAGTGTTGGGGGTGGGAGCAGCGGGGGAAGGTGGTAGAGCTGATCCAGGGATGTAACGCCAAGTCCCGCCATTGGGCCCATGAGACTGTTGCGCACCTCAGGTCCGGGAGTTGCCCTTCTCCCTCTCTGGCACTCAGGACTCACTACATAATTTTCAGGGCCAGTGCAGAATGGAAATGTGAGGGCCTTGTTCAAAAATTATTAGAAACTTGGGGTGCTTGAGTGGCCTAGTCTGTTGAGCATCTGACTTGATTTTGGATCAGGTGATGATCTCACAGTTTATGAGTTGAAGCTCCACACTGGGCTCTGCACTGATACTGTGGCACCTGGTTGGGATTTTCTCTTTCTGTCTCTCTGCCCTTCTTCCACATGCTTGCACTCTCATCAGGGGTGTGTGCATTGAAACAGAAAATACACAGAGATCCTGCTTGAGGTAAACTGGAAAAACAAGGGCTGAAAAGGGAGTTTGGATCACTGGAAAAGGCAGAGTTCCTGAAAGGGAAATGAGGGTTAGGTTGACTGGTTAGATGGGGATGAGTAAACATTTAGGTGAAATCCCCAAAGCAGAGCTGTGTCTTCCAGAGTCCCAGTCCAAACCTAGCGTCTAGGCATGACCACTGGTCACTTGGGCACACTGGGCTATATGCTCTCTCAGGAGTCCTCACAAATTTATAAGCAGAATAATTTCTTTTTCATTCTCTTAATAACAGAGTAAAAAAGTACCACTGTTCTGAAATACTCCCTGAGAAGATTCTAGGCAGTGTGGAAAGGAAGCATATCTCAGGGGAGTATGTTATGTGGTCAGGCTTAATCATTTGCGATCCTGCCTGATGAAGTGGTACATGCTCACCTTCCTGCCCAGAGAGAAAGATTCCTTCTCTGCTGGCCTCACGTTGTCTGTGCCCTAGCATGTGCCCTTGATCATCTGCGAAACACAAGATTTGCAGGATGTGTAATCTTGAAATAGGCAGTTCATTAGGGATCTATACTAGCCTGCCATCTAGGGATTAATGGGGTTAAGCAATCAATTAGTCAATCAAGATATGGACAATTACCAACTTGAATAAAAATCAAAAAAATAAATGCCACATGAAAATGAAGCCCTCAAGAGAACCCAAACATCCAGCTGGTAACATGAGACTAATACCACAATGGGGATGATGGGAACCACCCTGGCCCCCTCACACGTTTCATCTGGACACTGGGGAAGGGTAGGATTATCACCAGACCCATTCATAAACAGTCAACGATTCGGCAACTAATGCCTCAGGCCACATGTAAGTTTTCTGGCAGTCGTGTCACAGACCTGACTCATAGTGGACCTGCCTTAGATCCAGTCCCTGAAAGCTGTCCACGTGAGGAGCCAAGGGTTCCCCAACATAGTCCTAAACCTATGTAGAGAAGGCCAAAAGCAAGTTACAAAGGGCATGGGTAGTATGACGGCATATATTTGTCTCTGGGTGGTAAGACATATGTTTTAAAACCAATATGGGTTTTTGTAAAATTAAAAATTCAGTAACGAGATTTAAAATGTCACTTTGCTACCCAAGCCATTCATCCTAGCATGTCACACCATATTTAGGGATCCTCATTCTGTCATGTATCCAACGTGTTCATTAGCCTTACTGATCTGTGTCATCTGCCCCCATTGTCCTCAAATAAGAATCTCAACACAGGCTGGACAGGACAGAGTCTGACAAGAGATCTTTGGCACATCAACACAATGAAGACTGTTGTGGACAATGAACCATTTGTAAGATCATTTGATTTTTCAGATCCTAACTCATTTGGAGAAGCCAGCCAACTCTTTCCCTCCTTCTTCACACTCAAGTTTCTCTGAACCACGTTTGACTCTGGCAGGAAGACCACTGTCCTTAAAAGAGAAGCCAGAGGTGGAACAGAACTAGAAGGGAGGCTGGGAGTGCCCTACGTCACCTGCCACATTGAGTCATCTGCCAAACCAGGGGGCTGATGCCACAGTTCTCACTGTGAACGCTAACGGCTTGGGCAGGTCCCTCTCTTCTTGGCATCCCAGGTCTCACCCCTGTGGTATTCCTTACAGTATGGTCAGAGCTTTACACCCTTCACTATTTGTTTACCCTTTTTCATCGCTTATACAAAAGCTCTCTAACTGCTTCTTCATGTACTGTTTTGGCCTACAGGTGGCTCCTCTCTTATTTCCTGCAGTAATCACCTGGGACTGTACTGAGCACATTTCATTTCTCAGACTGACTCATCCTCCCTTTCAAAACTCTTGCCCAAACATCCTAACTATTTTTCCCTGGGCCTTCAACAATCTGCCTTCCTCGAAACACAGAGAGTTGTGCATTTCCCTAGGCTTCTCCAAACATAGTCACTTTCTGCTAAGGATTCCAACACTTTCACTTCACTAGATAGATCCTTTTTGTTGCTCAGAATTTCAGGGAAGGGCGCTCAGTAGGTGAAGCGTCTGACTCTTGATCTCGGCTCAGATCATCATCTCACAGTTTGTGAGATGGAGCCCCATGTCAAGCTCAAGCTGATAGCATGGAGCCTGCCTGGGATTCTCTCTCTCTCCTTCTCTCTCTGCCCCTTTCCCGTGCTCACTCTCTCTCTCTCTCTAAATAAATAAATAAATAAATTTTTAAAAAAGAATACAATTTCAGCAAGGCCGTTTTCCTTATGGCTCCCTTTATCTTCTGAGAGATGAAATATCAGAAAAGAGAGTTAGGAATTAAAGCAAATCAAGAACTTATCAGAATCTTGTTTTCCACTCAAGGAGACTTGCAGCTACTCAGATGCATCAAGACCCACAGCACTTTATCAACTTGCTTCGGCACCAGTTTTATAATCTCAATCCAGAAAGCCTCTTCCACACTGAGAGTAAATAGCTGACATCTTATCCCATGACTAGTCTGCATGTTCTTTGGTAAAATAAGGGCCAATGATAGGCTTTTGTTTCACCAAAAGCCCCAACTCAGTTAGAAATCTAGTGAATGAAAGCAGCTTTGACATCAGAAATAACTGGGTTCAAGTCCCACTTCCAGTGTTTCCAAGTTGTATGACTTGAACAAATTACTTAAAACTTCTTTAGACTTTAGTTTCTGTCTCTGTAAACAGGGATTAGTAATATTTGTCCCTTGGGGATTGTTGGGATGAAATATGGTAATATGTAAGGAGATGAGCCCAATTCCTGGCAAATACCAAGTATTCAATTAACAGTTGTTTTATAATAATGTATTATACTATTTAATGAAAATTACTATTTTTGCTTTCCTGCTAAGAAGGAGTGCCTGGGTTTTCAGGCTTCTCAAAAGTAGGAGGGGCTACCTGTGGTTGGAGACAAAGTCCCACCACCTCCCACTGAGTGGCCCCAGATTATCATTCTTGGCTTCTCTGGCTAGAGGGACAAAACTAGAGGAGAAAGAACTCATGGGGGAAGAAAGGTAATTAACAAGCTAGAGGGAGAGATTGGGAGGAAGGATCAAAGAAGCTAATTAGAGCTGGCTAAAGGGAGGCCACAGGGTGGGGAACATGCAAGAGAGAGAGCTAAAGAGAAATTATCTGTAGCGTATAATTATTCAACAAATGCCTCCCAGTAATTCTCTCAGGCAACTGAGGGAGGCAAGGTAGGAGTAACAAGGTTAAGCAGAAGAAAATTTAGGCTAAAGCATATGGGAGATTTTTTACTCAGTGAGATTTATCAAGTTTATGAGAGAACACTGGGAGGATGTCACCTGAGGTCATCCATACCAACCAGCTGGTGGTACAACTATTTCCATTCCCCAGAGGTGCTGGGGGGACCAGAGGAAGCAAGATCCACAGGGTAAGAGGGCTGCAGGGAAATCACCTAGCCAATCTTCATTCCAAGCTGTGGGCAATACACCTTCTCAAGAGGCCCTTTGTGGCTCAGGAAGGAACTTCCTTAGTCACTCAGATCTTGCTCTCAAGGGCTCAGAGGTGCGAGCGGGGCAATCACTCACCTTTCCCTCCAACCTCCTCCTCTCCTTAATCAGAGCCAATAGAATCAAGCAAGGCCTATTTTGCTTTTGCCACAAACTGCAGAAATGTTTATGAATAAGCCATTCTTTTTTTTTTTTTTTTTGCAGTTTTATTGAGGAATAATTGACATACAGAACCATCTCTTAATAGCAAAAGAAAAGGCAACAATCGTGGGATTGTCTACAGCTGAAAATGACAACAGTGAAATGCTTCGTTTACAGGATTTGGAAGTCATATAGACTACAAATCTCTCTGCTGTGCAACATACATAACAAGTCCCCAAAATATCCTTTGTTTCCTGAGGTTCTGCTCAGATATTTAAGGTTTCTGACAGTTTAAATATGGTGAACAATATGGTAAACCATTCGAATATTTTGCATCATTGGTATTTGGAAAGATCTTTATGAACAATCAGTTATAGTTCTGAGAGGCAAGTGTAGCACCCAGGCTCCTGGTTTTCCATGGAGGTGAATCCGGAGGGCTTCCTGGGCCAGCTCCATTTCCTGTGGCTCATCCCCAGGCTCCAACGAGTATGGGTTTCCTGCCCGTAGCCACTTCTATCACAATGTCACAGAAGAGAAAACTGGGTGGAATGGGCAGGACTGCTGACTCCCAGGTCAGGCTCAGGACTTCAGGTCAAGAAGGACCGAGAGCAGAGGCACCTGTCTGGCTCAGCTGGTTAAGTGTCCGACTCTTGATTTTGGCTCAGGTCATGATCTTGCAGCTTGTGGTTTTGAGCCATACATGGGGTTCTGAGCTGGCAGTGCAGAGCCTGCTTGGATTCTTTCTCTCTCTGCCCCACCCACATCATGTTCTCTCTCTCTTTTTCAAAAAAGAATAAACAAACAGAAAAAGGATGGCACAGAGCTTTCCCCTGATGCAGGAAGAAAACTGGGAGGTCTGACCTTGTTGCCCTTAGGCCTGAGTCACCAGGCACTAAAACGGGGAATCTAAAAGGAAAGCAAAGATTTCCCACTCTGTGGAGAAATTTAAGAACTGGAGAAAAACTCCAGTTACTCTCAGCTTCTGGAGACAGAATGATGGATGGTTTCTTTTGCGCGTATGCTATCTGTCTGACTGAGGCTGTCTGTCGACAGTTGGTGGACAAATCCTGATTGGGCCCAGGGGGCAAAGGGTCCTCAGCTAAGCATCTCGGGGCCAGAGCAAAGAATGAAAATAGTTCTTGCCCCTATTAGACAAAACTAACACTAACAGAGACATGCAGAGAGGCACTTTATTAAACAAGTCACTATGCAAAAGAGGCCAATACCAGGTGATATGTGAAAAACGGAGGGTTTGACCAGGAAGGTGCCCTGGGAGAATGACCTTCCAGGTCAGATCAAAAGTCATTAAGACAGGAGGAAAACAGCTAAAAGTCTGTATGGTATTATCCAAATGCATTCAGATAAAAGTCTTCTCCCTGCCCCCCAAAGAAAATCTTAAGAATCACCTTCCACACACCCTTTAAACTCATCTCCTAATAAATCGTTAAAAGGCCTTCTGCTGGAACCATTCTAATGCCAACAAAAAAGTTACACTCATAAAATAGTTAATGTCAAAACGTAAATGGTTTGTTTAAGATACAGCAATTGTTGCTGAATCAAATACAAAATCTCTACGGCTTGAATAGCATGGGAAACAAAAGGCTTGTCGATTTAGTGCTCGTTAAAGCCTGTCTGGCTGAATTTTAGATTGCAGCTTAAAAGAAAAAACATTAAACCAGTTCAAGTGTGAACCAACATATGCACAGCAGTTTTCAGCTGCCTGCAAATGGGGCAAGGACACAGGCCTGAATGTGACTTGCACAAACCAAGGCCTGGGGGTTGGGGAGGGGTGTGGTTTCACATCTAAAGTATTAGGGGGGAGGGGTAGAGCCTGAGGTGAGAACTCCCAGCAATGGGACCTGGAGCCCAGGCTCCCACCAGGCTTGAATTCAGCACTGTGGAAAGGGCCAGCCCTAGCTAGCTCTTTCCTGCAGGAAAACTAAGGTGCTGAGGATAGTCAAATTCTAGGTAAGGGCTTGCTTCTGCCTATGAGAGGTAGAAAAGCAAAAGCATTTTGGCACTCCTTCCCTTTTTCTGGCCTTCCTTCTCAGACACCTCCATGAAGCCACAGCAGGACTTCTGCTCTGCTAAATCTGCAACCAGCTTGGTGACCTTCACAGGCCTGAAGTCTGGTCTGAAAAGTAGTTCTTCGTGGTAAGTTTGTGGAGTGCTGTGCAGAACCTCTGTCTAAATCCTCTTGCTCGCTGGGCTATAAAAGGGCTTCAAATTTTACCATGTGGGATTTATTTCTTTGAGTCTTAAAGATAATTCTGTCTTTCAGGGTCCTCTAATAAAATGCTACTGCTCCTAGGTTGGGAGAACCGGTCATGTGTAAGCAGAGTGACCACATAATTTATTGTGCAAACTAGGACACTTTCAGAGTGAAAGGAGGCACTATTAATTACTGCAATGGAACAAGCAGCATGAATGCAACATATGGCCACCCTCTGTATAAGGCTTTGTGTTAAATTCTATGGAAGATACAAAGGTACATAAAGAACATGCACAGGCCTGGACTCTGGACACTGAGCTGAGGGGCAAAGGATCCTGGGAACAGACCAAGGCTAAGCACCCATGGGAGGGGGACAATGGCACCCAGGAGGGAAACATCAGGATAGGGTCTAAGGAGACACAGCAGTAAAGACCATGGGTACTGGAGCCAGACAGACCTAATTAACCTTTGTTTGCCCACGTCTCCTCATCTGTAAAGTGAGGATTATTTCATAAGACTACTGGGAGGATTAACTGAAATATCAAATGGTACAGTTCCTGGCCCATTATTTTCAGTAGGTTCAATAATATTAACATTATTAGGACCAGCCTTCTACTTAAAATCTCACCTACTCCTATCAATGCGCCATCACACGGTGAAGGAGGGGCAGGAAGAGAGAAAAACACCAAAAAGGCAGACTTAGCTTCTCTTCGGTCCTAACTAAGTCAGGAAAGGCCATGGCAGGGCTGCTGCTGCGGGGGCCTCACTGCATCAGCTCCCTAGGGGGACGTGAGGCGATATGGGTTGCTCTCCTGGGGCCTCGCCTTCTGGTCTTCAGCTTCTCACACTCACCCAACCCATCAGCTACAGCGTCATCTTCCACACCTGGAGGCAAATTCCATCCACTGGCCAGTTCCGTCAGGACAGGGGACAGAGACAATGCCTTTCCAGACTGATGGAGCCCTGTCCTAATGGCCAGGAATACTGTCTGTGTGGTGTGTGGTGAGACATTCTCTTGGGCCCCCTGTGGTAACAGAAATGCATAACTAGGGGCAGCCCCTCACAGTCCGAAGGAGAATGGATCTGGAGGGCAGTCATTTAATAGCTCTCAAGGATTTCTCATATGTTGAGTCACATAATCCTCAAAACAACTCTAGGAGGCAGATAATATTTTTACCCCCATTTTACTCATCAATAAACTAAGTTACAGAAAGTTAAGTACTTTTTCCCAAGGTCACATAGTGACGTAGTAAGTGGCAGTTGTCCTGAAAGCTCAAGAATAGGACCAAAGAGACCCGGAATCAACTGGAGGCACAGCACAAACTACTAGCCAAAAAGAGTTCTTCATTTATCTGAGTTTAACTCAAGAAGCTCTGCTACTTAACCAAAGGTTCTGCTGTATCAAATAACTTAGGACAGTGAAATCACTGTAAAAGTGTTTAAATATCATGATGCCACTGCCAACAGCTGTCATCATCTAATTTTGGAGAGCTGGACCCAGTATGGAGAAAAGGGAACTTGGTCTCCGGCTATTTTCCCCTCTCTAGGGCCTAGGACAGAGACTAGGATGCTCTGGCTCAAAGTAAAGGAGGAATGAAACCAAAATAGTGGTTTTCAAAGTGTGGTCTCTGGACCAGCACCAGTACCAGCAATACCTGGGAACCAGTGTGCAATAAGTTCTCAGACCTCAGACTAGAGTTACCTCATCAGAAGCTTTAGGGGAGGGGCCTGGCAATCTGTATTTTAACAAATCCTGGCTAAATCTTGTTGCTTCTCATGCATGCCTAAATTTGAGAACTGCACTCTGTAGCGTGTGCCAGGAATGGCTTGCTTCAGGGGCCTGAGGCAGAGCTTGGCTTTTCAAGAAGACCCAAGCCCTGAGGGCCACTGCCAAGATGAAAAGCTCCCAATAAAACCCAGACCTACATGGCCACACTGATCAAAATACAATAAAGAAGAAAGTGAGAAATCTGACAAAAGGAAAACGCAGCTTCGGTGGGGGACAAAATACAACAATCTTCTGTGGGAGATGAGAAGCATAAAAGGGATGTTAGATGTTCAAAGAACCAAATGTCGAAACGACAAAAAAATACAAGAATAAAGACAAAGTGTGGACATCAATGCCAAACGGGCCTCTGTCTAATGATGGAAGTAGCAGGAAACAGCAGTCCTCCCAAGACTAAAGCCTGCTTTTCCCCACCCCCAACATGACAGCCTATATAAATAGAGTCTTGAGGGGAAAAAAAAAATACCAGCAATTAGTCACTGAATTCTGTTTGTTGGAATGAAGAAACACTTGCAAAAAGTTACCAGAGGCTCTGGCGAGCAAAGCTTGGCTAGGGAGGCCATGCAGACGGAGGGCAGGAGAAAGATCATTAAGGGAGAAGGCCTGTGGGGTGTTCCTGGCAGTCTTTGATGCCTGCCAAGTCTTAACCTGGAAGGGAAAATGGAGGGCCTGGCTACCAGGCTGTAATGAGCTCCAACCTGGGCCCACATCCAAGCTGGAAGGCCTTTAATGTGGGTTTGAGCCAGAAGCAGGGTTGAAACGGAGGTGGTGGGAGGGAGGAGTCGTCCTCAGCCTAGCTTAGCAGACCCTGCCCCAGGTAGATGAGACCACAGAATACGCAATCTCTGACCAAGTACCTTCATTCAAGAAAGCCTATGGGTCCTTCCCTACTGATCCCCAGGGGGCCATGCTTTGGAAACAAGAACAGTAGAAGCCTCAATGCTTCCATTCAAGAATCTGCTGGAAATGAACTTATGACAGGACCAAAAACGGGCTTCCCTTTCCCAAATGAATTCCTTCACTCATATGTGCCATGCTCTCTATTGCTTCTGCCTCGAGGGCCCTTTCCCCACCCTCCTCATTTCTGTCCCCATCTTCACCAGGCTAGTTCTTATGCCTCCAAGTCTCACTCCAAACATTTCCTCTGAGAAACCACCTGACTCACATCAGGTCTCTGCTTGCATTCCAGAGACCCCCTTTCTCCTTCATCGCACTCATCAGATCTGGTCAGGGTATTTCCCTTGCCCAATTGTCAACTCTCTCAAGTACATGGACTATGATTTGGTATCTGTTCATTGGTGGCCTCACTTTCCATGGTCTAGCCCCAAATCCATCCTCAGCTAAGCAGGAACTGCCTAACAGGCTCGGTGCTGCTGCCCTGTTGGGGCTGCTCATTATGTACCTGGATGTATGGATGGATAGTACATATGATCTCTTTCCCTTTCTGAGCATCTTACCTACTCCAGAGGTTCAAAGAAAGCACACTCCAGCCAAATTCTAAACTTTGCCTTCTCTTTCCTACCCCCTTTAGTAGGATTCCCTCAACAACTACCTCATGCGACTCCACTGCCACACATCTGCCTGCTTGAGAAAAAGAATACAGCAAAAGTGTTCCATGACCCCTGTGGTACTTCTCCCGGGAGTATCTGCATTTGCCCACAAAGAGATGTATTAAAAAAACAAGAAAGTAATTCCCAATGGCATTAATAGAATTTTAGGCAGCAACAGGAAGGGGAAAAAAAGATTTGGGAACCAGGATCCTCTACATGGTTCCTGAAATCAACCTGCAGTATGTAACACCCACCTCTGCTATGTCTAAGATCAGCCCTAACTCAATCCTAATGTTAGCCACCCCTTGACAGCCATGGTGGGATGATGGTAAGAGACATATCCACAGGTGGTCACAGTCATCTCTTTTCTGTCTGACCTATCCTGGCTGTTCTCCTTGACAACAGTCCTCTGGCTAAAGACCAGAAACCCTAGGCTAGAACTTCTGTCTTCTTTTCCGGACCTCTAATATCAATCCAACTTTCCAGGCCTATGTCAGGTCAGCACGGTACCAGAGAAGGCTCCTTAGCTGCTCTCTACCTCTGCAGTGCTCCAACCAACACCAACCTTTGCTCCATCTAAAAGCCATTCACAGTCAGCTCTGCCTGGGGGCCCTGATAGATTGATATGCTGGGAATCCACTGAGGAGGTGGCACAGAGCCACACAGAGGAGCACAAACACTGGAAGAGGGCAAGGCCAAGTTGACAAATATCATACAATGAGAAAGAATTGTATGAACTGCAGTGGCATAATGTAGCATAACAGATGGATAATTAGATTTATTCTAAGAGCTGTAAAAGTAAGTAATTAAATAAAAATATGGAACAATGAATCTGCCACAGAGAGACACCTAACAGCCTCACAAGGGCCCTGCAGCTGGCACAAGCAGCCTGGGAAAGAAGCAGTGGGCAAGGAATCTATAACACTGCCCTGATGTTGCAGGTACAATAAATTCAGTACCAACTCAAGCTGGGCACAAAGGAACAGCTGATTTTGGAGGGACATAATCAGACCCGTGGCTGTGAACAGTGTTGTGCCCCGTGAGTGTGATCCTCTGTCTATATGTGGAAGATGGCCACCTGAGGTATACTGATAAACTCCCCACCACTGGGATGTTTGGCAAGGCCCCTGCAAAGCAAGAGTGACAGATTGTATTTATCTCTGCAGAAGCAGAGGAAGGAGATGAAAAATGCATGCATCAATGACAAGATTTACAGATACCAAGAGGCAAACTGGGAGACAGAGGATGGCAGAGGATGAGGGTGCACTTGTCCACAGAAAAAACAGGAAGTGAGCACCCAGTATGTGTGAAGCACAGTGCTGGGCACAGGGTTCCACCAAGGAAGCAGCTTCCCTAGCCATCACATGAGCTCTCTAGAATTAAACTGAATTCAGACTTATCTAAGAGAAAAAGATAGTTTGCTGGATTGCATCATGAAGAAGGATGAAAACAGTAAAAGCCAAACTGGGACCAGAGGCTCAAGTAATGTGCAAGGGTCCTCTCAGGCTGCATTTATTAGACTTTGCTTCCCTCTCTGGATGTAGGTGCTTCCTCCAGGCGCAGATAAGACTCACCCTCTCAACACATCGATCCCAGCATTAAGAGTTCTCCCCCTTGGGGTGCCTGGGTGGCTCAGGTGGTTACGCATCTGACTTTTGATTTTGGCTCAGGTCATGGTCTCATGGTTCCTAAGATCAAGCCCTGAGTCAGGCTCTGGGCTGACAGCATGAAATCTGCTTGGGATTCGCTCATTCATTAATTCATTCATTCATTCATTTTCTCTCTCCCAAAATAAATACATAAACATTAAAAAAAAAAGTTCTCAAAAGGTTCAGAATTTTACAGCAGGACTTCTACTGGCTCTGCCTGTGTCACATGCCCATCCCTGGACCAATCACTGTACACATGGAAGTGTCACTACAAGTGGCTAGCTGGTCTATGTCATATAGCCGTAACCGGGAATGAGAGATGGCAAAGAAACAAGAACACCCTTACCTGACCACATGGTTCTGCTGTAGAGACTCCCAAAAGAAAGGAAGTATTTTTTTTTTTTTTTTTTTTTTTTTTTTTTTTGGGNTTAACCGACTAAGCCACCCAGACGCCCCAAGAAAGGAAGTATTTTATAAATGGTGGATGATAGAATAATGTGTTGAGAAACCAAAAACAGCATAAAGCAAGAGCCTTCACAGCTCACCACACTGTTTTATACCACCTCAAGCCATGACACTCAGTGATAATTGGTTGTTTAGAGCTAGACAGAGGTTCAGGCCAGGTATGTAACAGTCAGACCAGGGCTCTGCTTGCACAGAACCAGTCTGACCCTCTAAAATTTGAAGGTTCTAAAGGCCCTGCTGCTTGTCCCTTTAATAGCAGTGCATCCTGTGAGATTGTCCCCAAGGCCTAACCAAGTACAGAGCCATGTGGACACCAAATAGGCCCATACTTAGGAAACCCACATAGTACTAAAGCATAAAGCCCCAGGCAATCAACTCCTTGGAAGCTATTTGCACCCACTAACTTGAATCTCCTTCCCATAGCATCAACTATGAAAAATAAACTCTCCCCAACCTGGAAATCGCAGCTCAGCAATATGTTAAAGTCAGAAGGATGGGGATAAGGCTCAGTCCAGAACCACTTTTTTTTTTTTTTTTACAAATAGTTTATTGTCAAATTAGTTTCCACATAACACTCAGTGCTCAATCCCCACAAGTGTCCTCCTCCATGCCCATCCCCCCTCCCCCCCACATCCATCAGTCCTCAGTTTTTGTCAGCATTCAAGAGTCTCTCATGGTTTGCCTCTCTCCCTTTCCCCCACCATTTCCCCCCTTCTTCTCCCCCTTGTTCCTCCGTCAAGTTCCTCCTAATCCTCCTATACGTGCAAACATATGATATTTGTCCTTCTCTGCCTGACTTATTTCTCTCAGCATAACACCCTCAAGGTCCATCCATGTTGCTACACATGGCCAGATTTCATTGTTTCTCACTGCCATGTAGTATTCTATAGCCCAGAACCACTTCCATTCACAACAATGGTTCCACAGTGTGGCTCTCTATTCAAAGAATCCCCCTACCGCCTGCAGAGGGAAAGCAGGTGTTTTAGGTATAGAAATAAAAAACCTACCTCATCCCTACTGCTTTCAAAGCCACCACTTACTTGCTCAACCCTTAGCACCAAGGGCTTATTGTGAGGCTCTCCCTCTCACGTGGCTTAAAGGAAGAGAGATCCCTGGCCTTCCTCACCTGTGGGGCTCATTCCTTCACATTTCTCTAACTCCCTCCTTGGGCTCCAGACAACACCTTCAGTTGTCTCTCTGACTACTTATTATTTTTTTTTTAATTTTTTTTTAATTTGTTTCTGAGAGAGAGAGAAAGAGAGAGAGAGACAGCATGAGTAGAGGAGGGTCAGAGAGAGGGGGAGACACAGAATCTGAAACAGACTCCAGGCTGGCTGTCAGCACAAAGCCCAACACGGGGCTCGAACCCATGAACCAAGACATCATGACCTGAGCTGAAGTCGGACGCTTAACCGACTGAGCCACCCAGGCGTCCCATCTCTGGCTACTTATTAAAGCAGCTTCCCTTTGGAAGGGACAGTTGGAACTCAGACCTCTGTCAGGCCACACAGAGCTAAAACACATTCAGGAGGTCTCTCTGTTCCAAGACCACCTAGAGACAGGAGATCATGGGGACCCTCAGGAGCCAGACCCAAGAGAGACATCTCTAGGCTTCCATTCTCAAGTTGTGTACATTCTGGTGAATCTGTCACCTTCACTATCAACCTGGAGCCTGCTCTTATCAGTGATGCTGGCCAACATGGGGCTACCAAGGTCTTTGTGCCACTGAGGCCTTGTCTAGGAATGGAGGGAAATGAAGCTCAGCTCCCATGTGGAGTAGCTAAATGCCCTAGCTCTGCCTGGTACTCCAGAGCTACTTTTGAAGGTCTGCTTCAGTCCAGCCATGCTGGGTCCAGATGTAAGAACTTCCAGGCAGGCTGAAAAACAGCCTGCCCATGGATGGGTCCTCTGGTCCAGAGCTCTTTGAGCTGGCTCTATTCCTGCTCCACACACATCACAATTTATTGCTGCTGTTGAGAGCCCCAGGGACAAGAAAGTTCCCACCTCTCACTCTGCCTCTGCCTTTCGTGAGTACACACTGGAACCAAATACCAACCAAAACCTGGACTTAACCTCAGTAACTATAAACCTCAAACTGAGCTCAAACAACTTTTCTTAAGCCACAAACTAAATCAAAGTATTTTTTTAAACCCAGAGAAACAGTTCAAAAGGCAACTAACCTTTTTCCCCCCTTCAAAATTACTGTATTTGGACAAACCACAAACATCAAAATAGTATCCGAATCAAGAGTTTATTGCTCCCTCCCAGAGGAAAAGAGACTATGCTGATAACTTCAGGGTAACCCTGAGTCCAGGACATCCAGGGCAAATGGTTCCTGGGTCCTCAGGGAAGGAGAAGAGAAAGGATAACAAAAACAGGAGGGAGGATGACAACCTTGGGACACTGGTGACTAGGCGTAAAGAAGCACTTCTTTAGTCCCATAAGGAGAACAAGACTCTAAGACAGCCTGGGCCATGGTATTCAAGAATAATGCCTCAAAACCTACCTGGCTCAAGGGATCTGTACAAACTGCTGGGTCCACCCCCAAACTCAAACCAATTAAAGGTTATAGGCCATGAGGGTGCAAAGGACTAATACCGCAAAACCCAACAGCAGCTTCTCTTCTATTCCTTACTTTTATTACAGCATTTAATTAGAAAATAGTATCAGCTCATGTTTTAAAAAAAATTCATATAGATTTTTTTATATGTATACAGAAGATGCAAGATACAAAGGAAAAGTCCCTCTTTCTCACAACCTCATTCTCATGGTCTCATACTCTCAGAGGTAAGAGCTGATTTCTGTATATTTAAAATACATGTGTACTACAAATTTCTATATAAATCTTCACTCATTTACTCTTTTTTTCTTTTTTTAATTTTTTTTTAATGTTTTATTTATTTCTAGGAGAGAGAGAGAGAGAGAGAGACAGCGTGAGCAGGAGAGGGTTCACTCATTTACTCTTATATGATGGATAATTACTATACATGTTATTTTGTTATTTGCAACCTAGAGACTCTGCTTCGCAGAAAGGAGAGGCTCCCTGAGTCTCCTAGTAAGTACTCTGAAGCCAAAGAGAGCAGCAAATAGAAGGGAGGAGGGTGCCCAAGCATCTTTTAAAAGATTTCAGGAAGATCTAACATTCCAGAGTCAACTTTAAATCCAAGAGTTCCTTAGGGAAGCACAACCCTGCCTCCAACAGGGCCTCTCCCTCTGGCGCAGGGGAGAGAGAAGGAAGCCTTTATAAGCCATTCCTCTCTAGCCCTCCTGCCCTGAGGTTGGCGGCCTTGCCTATCCTACCATGTCATTCTAGGGCTGCTGTCCTTCACCCTCATGCCTGTCACCACCCCTGTCCTCACCCCTTGGGCCCTACTCTACAGTTTCCATGCTCTTCTGAAACATCACCACTGGCAGGGCTAAACAACTGAGAACAACAGGAGATGACCTCATAGCCTTCATATGCTAATGCCAGCTCCCAATTACTTGTACTGTTGAATAATTGAAAGAGGAGAATAATCCACTCAGCTGATTTGGGAAGCGGGCCAGTCACACAGATTATCTCAGAGTGAATTATTCACAGTAGGGATAATTGGGAGTTGCCCAAACTTCTATTTGTGGTTCAGGCATCACGTGGAAGAACATTCAAGATGTAAAGTATAAATGCAAGAAGAAGGAAGAAGACCTTGTTGTCAGGCCCAGATTCTCTCTGTGTTGCCTGGTAAGTCACAACCCCTCTCACCACCCCACTTAGGGTCAGTGGGTACAATGAGGATGATGGTGATGACGGTGATGAAATTGAACATTAATAATATTTTTACTGACAGCTCATTCTATTTCTTTACCCTGTGCAGTGTTCTGTGCTGGAAGTTTACTTATACCATACATACATTATTTCACTTAATCTTCACAATCAATCTGTGAAGCACTGTCTTCTCCATTTCCCAGTTGAGGAAACTGAGGCTTAGATAGGTTAAATAACTTGCTCAGGATACAGACTGTCAAGGTGTCTGTCTATCTAGAGCTGAGCCTCTTACCCAAGAAGCTCTTTTGCCAACTAATTCTTACCTCTGCCACCTTGTAAGGGAGATTCTTCCTCAGAGAACACATCAAACTACAGGGAATGAAAATAGCTCTTTTTTAGTTTAATACCATTCATCCTCATCTTGAAATGACTCAACTTCAGAGTAACAAAATTGCCCCTCTCCTCTTAAAGCAAGAAGCCTATAGGGAGAGACTGGTCTGCTTGTCATTCCACTTCAAGAAATCCAGACTCTGGATGCCCAAGCCACTGGCAGACTTACAAGAGAAAACAATCTTCTATCACTCCATCTATCATAGTGATTAAAGAGTGAAAAAAGAAACCACTGTCCTCCTTCTGACAGGCCAACCACTTCAGCCAAAAGGCAGTTCAGAATTCTGAGGCCAGAGCGTGCGGGAGGGGTGTAGGCTCTGCAAACCACAACGAGCACTGTCCATCTCAGAAGACCAGAGTCTACAAAGTGACTGGGCCAGCACCTGGGTGTCTGAGGTCCCCTCACATAGTGTCTACAAGGTGTGGTAGCTGGTCTCCAAAACGGCCACCAATGCCTTGGCTTCTGGTATTATGCCTTTATATGGTTCCTTCCCACAGTGAATCACAGCTTATCCGTGTGACCAAAAGAATACAGGGGAGGTGATGGGGTTGACTTCTGAGGCTAGGTCATAAAAGGCACTGACACTTCTGTCTTGCTCTCTTACACTGCTCACTCTGAAGAGAGCCATGGGGATAGATGAACAGCCTAGTGGAGATGCTCAAATAAAGAGGAACTGAGGGCTCTCACCAACAGCCAGCATCAACTTGTCAGGCATGTAGTTGGAAGCAGATCCCACAACCCTACTCCCAGCCAACATCTTGTCTACACTTCCAAATTTCTGACTCACAGAAATGAGAAATAATAAATGATTACTGTTGTTTTAACCCACTAAGTTTGGAAGTAATTTGTTATGGAGCAATAAAAAGCTAATAAATGATAAGAAGGAAAGGAGTGAGACGTTTCACAGTGTTTTATTTCCTGCACATGATGTTACAGGGGAAGAACTGGGTCAGGTGTCCAGGCCACAGACCACCAAAAGCTCTGATTAAGCCCATAAGGTCCAGAACACTATACAAGAGAGAACAAAGACCTTCATGGCCCAGACACTCCAGCTCTCCAGTCAAGAAAAAGCTTATGGAAAATACATGCCCATGCCTCTGCTTCTAATCAAGGTAACAATAACAACAGTAATAAAGCTACTGTTAGCAAGCATTTACTGGGTGCCTGGCACGTGCTCTTCTTACTTTATCTCCCTTACTCTTCACAATAACTCTCAGAGGATACACATAATAGGTACTCGAGAAATATGTGTTGCATGATTGAATCAACTACCAACAAGCAGTTAGTTCTTCTCTGTGACTGATCTACATCCTCTTGAAAGAATTTCAACTTTCTATATTATATATTACTACTATAAAGTTTGGAAAGCTTACACTGAGCATATATTACTTTTAGAGTTAGAAGAAATAAAAGATATAAATTGAAAACAATATATTTGTAGAGTAAGCAAAGCTCTAATGACTTTGTGCCATCCACAACCTTCCCCAGGGAAGTGCACCTCTGTCCTGCGCAGACTCTACCAGATAACGTTTGGGGGAACAAAGAAAAGATAATGAAAGCAGTTAACACACTGAGCACTTGCTAAGCATTCTTCTTAATGTATGAACACATTTACTCCTCCAAAATAACCAACCTGAGGTAGGTGTAATTATTATCCCCACTTTACAGGTGACGAAACTGCTGAAGAGATTAAATAATCTGCCCAAGTTTAAAAAGCTAATGCACAGCAGAGCCCACTAATGGGCTCTTCTTAAGACCTATCTGGAGCCAAAAAAAAGTTCATTCCAACACTTGCACTAATTTGTGGAACTTCAACACATCACCCTGCATTGCTTACTTGCCCTCCAGACTGCCCTTAAACTCAGGGGAAGGAAGTGGATATGCTGGTAGCTAGTGTAGGCAAAAGGACTATCCTACTCAACTTGGGCCCAAGGTAGCAGGGCCAGAGCCAACCCCAGCACAGGAAAACCAAACGGACACCATGGTTATGGGCAAAGAAAGTCAAAACCTTATCATGGAAGTAGCTATATCCATGGAGAGACGTAGAAGCTTTCTGACTCCATTTTCTAATCTGACAGCAACAATCTTCCCAAGTAGAAAGGGCTATTATGGCCATGAGATTTATCTTCTAGAATCCTGATGAGAAAGGATGATCTGAAGGAAACACCAAAAAGAACTTCCTACCATGAGAGGTATAAGACAAGACAGGAGGCTCTACATTATGAAAATATGAAGAGTTCCTTCCCACCAAGCAACCAGAGGGATCGTTCAAAAAACATAAATCAGATCTTATTTCTCCCTTCATTAAAAGTCACCAGTGGCTTTCTGTTAGCCTTAGGAAAAAAATCCAAATATATCTTACCTTGGTCCAGAGGTATACTGTCAAATTCCCGAATTTTACTTCTTCTTAGTCTCTCTCTGGTTCACTCCACTCCAGCAACACTGGCCTTCTGGGTGCTTCACTGACTCGCCAAGACTGTCCCTGCCTCAGGGCCCCTGCACTGGCTATTCCCTCTGCCTAGAAAAACTTAGCTTAACGTGTTTATGGCTGACTCCATCTTTACAGTTGAGTTGAGGTCAGAATGAAGTATCTTACAAAAGCCCTCCCTAACTAACCCATCAAAAAATCCTGACATAATACATTATCAAGATATAATTCACATACCATACAATTCACCCACTGAAAGCTTACAATCTAGTCACTTTTAATATTTCAGAGTTGTGCAATGATCATCACCCACCCTCTCCTCACCAAACCCATACCTATTAGTAGTCTAACCCCCTAATTTCCTCCCTCCCAGAATTAGGCAACCACTAATCTACTTTCTAGCTCTTTAAATTTACCTAGTCTGGATATTTCATATAAATAGAATCACAAAATATGTGCTCCTTTGTGACTGGCTTCTCTCACTTGGCATGTTTTAAAACTCCATCCATGTAGGGCACCTGGGTGGCTCAGTAAGTCAAGCCTCCAACTTGGTTTCAGCTCAGATCATGATCTCACAGTTTGGGGGTCTGAGCCTCCCACTGGGCTTCATGCTGACAGTGTGGAGTCTGCTTGGAATTCTCTCTCTCCCTCTCTCTGTCCCTCCCTCACTTGCTCTCTGTGTGTCTCCCTCAAAATAAATAAAAACTTTTTTAAAAAAGTTCCATCCAACTTGAGGGTGTTATGCTGAGCGAAATAAGTCAGGCAGAGAAGGACAGATACCATATGTTTGCCCGTATAGGTGGGTTAGGAGGAAATTAACAAAGGACCATGGGGGAGAAGAAGGGAAAAAATAGTTGGGGAGAGGGAGGAAGACAAACCATGAGAGACTCTTGAATGTGGAGAACAAACTAACGGCTGACAGGTTGGGGGAGAGGGGAAGGGGGGGTGGTGGGCATGGAGAAGGGCACTTGTTGGGATGAGCACTGGGTGTTATGGGAACCAACTTGACAATAAACTATTTAAGAAAAAAAATAAATTCTATGAAATAAATAAATACATTAATTAATTAATTAATTAAGTTCCATCCAGGGGCACCTGGGTGGCTCAGTGGGTTAAACATCCAACTTCAGCTCAGGTCATGATCTCATGGTTTGTGAGTTCAACCCCTGCATCAGGCTCTGTGCTGACAGTTCAGAGCCTGGAGCCTGCTTCGGATTCTGTGTCTCCCTCTTTCTCTGCCCCTCCCCTGCTCACACTCTGTCTCTGTCTCCCAAAAAATAAACACTTAAAAATTAAATAAATTAAAAAGTTCCATCCATGTGTAACATGTATTAGGCCTTTATTTCTCTTTGTTGAATTAATATTTCATTGTATGGATAAACCACATCGTATTTATCGATTTATAAGTTGATGGACATTAATAGCCAATTATTGGCTATTATGAATAGTTCTGCTATGCCCACACATGCTTAAGTTTTTATGTGGACAGATGCTTTCATTTGTATTGGGCATGCACCTATGAGGGTTCCAATTTATCCATTCTCACCAACACTTGTCATTACCTGTCTTTTTGCTAACAGCCACTCTACTGAGAATAAAATTTTTATCTTGCTGTGGATTTGATTTGCATTTCGCTGGTAGCCAATGATACTGGATATCTTTTCATGTATTTATTGGCCATTGTATATCTTCTATGGACAGCTGTCTATGCAGATCCTCTGCCTATTTTCTAACTGAGTTGTCTTTATTATTTACGTTTAAGAGTTCTACACATAGTCTAGATTCAAGTCCCTTATCAAATATACGATTTATAAATTTTTCTCTAATTCTATGGCTTGTTTTTCTACTTTCTTGATGGTATCCTTTCACACACATAAGTTTTTAATTCTAATGATGTATTAACAGACTTCAAAAAAATTTTTTTAATATTTATTTTTGAGAAAGAGAGCAGGGGAGGGACAGAGAGAGGCAAAGACACAGAATCTGAAGTAGGCTCTGTGCTAACAGCTCTGAGTCTGAAGTGGGGCTTGAATCCATGAACTGTGAGATCAAGACCTGAGCTGAAGTTGGATGCTTAATCGACTGAGCCACCCAGGAGCCCCGTAACTGACTTTTAAATGTTTATTTATTGAATTTGAGAGAGAGAAAGAGCCCATAAGCAGGTGAGGGGCAGAGAGACATGGAGAGAGAGAATCCTAAGCTGTCAGTGCAGAGCCCGATGTAGGGCTCGATTTCACAAACTATGGAGGTATCTAGAATCATTTCTGGTCTAGAGAAGATATTAAGAAGGAGAGAATGTTGTCTTCTACAGGAGCATGGGGAAAGACCATCTAGGGGCGCTAGATGGAACACACCTGACAAATGTACATTATCAATAATAAACCCCCTCATTTAAATGCTCAGGCAGTGATCCTGTCTTTTCAGCCAATCTGGAGAGACAAAAGACTGAACACTAGTTCAGGAATGAGAATATACCAGGCAGGGAGGCCCAGCCACCGGGGGAGGCTCTCTCCAGAGTCCTCAAGTCAGCACAACATCCCTGAGGTAGGTGCCAGTCTCCTCTGTGGTTCAGAACTGCTCTGGCTTGGTTATCAGTGTGGCTGACAAGCAGAGGTTTAACTGGGAAAAAAAAAGAGGCGAAAGCTGGGTCCCTTCTCCTCTCACATAGTTTTTGCCAACAACACCAAACTGAAGAGCTAAATGTCTAAGCCAGGTACCTAATCAAAGCACCTCAGGGATCCTGGACTTGACTGCCAAGGGGAGGCATTTTACCAGCCAAACTGAAAGGGTGGAGGTGTGGTAGGGGAGCTTAAGGATGTCTTAGTTCTAAAAAAAGGGCTATAGTTTGAGCAACCAGGGCAGAAGGAGAGGTAACCTCGCAGACAAGCAGGAATGTGAAATGGAGGTGTGGGGCCTCACCAGTTGCACCATCAAAGAAAGGGTTCAAAGGCAAAGGCCCAGCTTTCAATTCCCTGCCTGGCATTATGTCACCTTTTACAATAAGAAAAGGCAGAAGGGCAGAATGAGTTTTGAGAGACTCATGCACGTGTAACCACATACATATATGGAGTTGCCTCTGGGAGGGTAAATAAATATTCATGAACAATTCAGTGTGTGAAAAGCAAGGACAGAGGATGACAAATTGTGCCAATTAGAAAGAAAGAGTGGTATCTATTTTTAAAGTGGCTGAATAAATGATCAAGGATTGCTTGCTAAAAATACTGTGCTTGACCCTCTCCCCAAAGGCAGGGTCCCTCTCCAGTGCTTGGTGCAATAGGCAAACTCTCCTCCCAGGGTGGGGGATTCAGTGCTGCCATGGCAGCTTCACGTTTGTATCAGAAGTTCACCCCAGGTGCCTGAGTCTAGTAATAAGGAGAGGATTTCTTCTGAGAAGCATTCTGGGCCCAGGACCACATGCTGAGATTGACACTTATGCTCTCAATGATTCCAGAAGGAGACCCTGGTGAAGTGGGGGCAAGTGAATAGAGTACCATTCAACTATAGAGGTATCAGAACCCAATCTATCAAAAAAGTAAGAAACAAACACCAAAACCTTCCCCAGGGAACAATCAGAGTGCACCTCATGATGGCAGTGTTTGATGCAGGACATTTCATGGGAATGGTGAGCCATCAAAATCAAGTTTCTGGTCTACTCCCCACACCTCATACAGACCCTGATTTTCCTCCTGGATTTGGATCTGACATAAGGTATACCACAGAAATAAAAGAGTTCTGAAAGGTCAGAAATAAAACCAAAGAATAAGGCTGATGATCACCTACAGGTAGAGAAAACAACAGGAACCCAGATATCTAGCTATCTCTCCCTCTCTCATTCCCTCTTTAACCCCCTTCAGCCTCTCTTCCTATCTCTGTGCTTCCCTCCTCCCTCTCTCCCTCCCTTCTCCCTTGTTCCTCTCCCTCTCTCTGTTTCTGTCTTTCAGTCTCTGTCACTCAGCATTTATTATCATGTGCACGACACACTGGATAAGAGCTTGGCTTTTGTGTCACTAAGTTCATGTCTTTGCTCTAATACAGTCCAGCTATGTGACCCTAAGGAAGTATGTGACCTCTCTAGGCCACAGTGTTTTCATGTGTAAAATGGAAGTAATTATACTTATTCATAACAGTCCTTACTTAGAGTCAATGTGAAAATGTATATAAACAGCTTAGCTCAGGGACTGGAATACTGTAGGTACCCTGGTTATTTCTAAACATTCTTCATGTCTTAGTCTAGACTCTAAACATTTTGGGGCAGTAAATATGCCAGACACATCTTTCCATCCTCTTAGAATGTAAGAGAGTTGAAATTCAGTAAACATTTGTCAAATGAGCTGGACTCTAAGTCTGTCTGCAATAAGCAACAAGCATGGCAGCCAAATGTCTGCCCAGCTCATGGTTCCGGCTGTGCTCATTATCTTGAGGTGAATCTTCACAACCATTTGTGAGGTGTGCAAAGCAGGCAGTATCGCCCCTCCCTTCATTAGGAAAAGGTGAAAATAAAATGGAAAATAGGCGTGGCAGTATTTACAGCTCCTCGGAGTGATGCCCTATTGATTCTTAAGTGTCACTATTTATAACAACAACTGGAAGAGAAATAGCATCTTTCTTCCAAGACAATCAGAGCACTTTACAGGGATAATCTCATCTCCTTCCATGGTCCAGGAGGTACAGGAGAACAGTCCCTACTTCTAGGTAAGAACACAAAAAGGCTAAGGGCTTTGGTCAAGGTCACTAGGACCATCAGTGGGATCCTGGTGCTCCTGGCCTCTGGGCCCCTCTGCACCCCTGGATGGCATCTCTAGTTCCTGTAGTGTTTTCCCAGCATGGTTCTTTGGGGATGTTTAACACAATTACCTTTTAAGAACACACTAATGGGGGGAGGGGCACCTGGGTGGGTCTGTCGGCTGAGCATCCAACTTCAGCTCAGGTCACGACCTCATCATTTGTGAGTTCCAGGCCCGTGTCCGGCTCTGCGCTGACGACTCGGAGCTTGGAGCCTGCTTTGGATTCTGTGTCTCCCTCTCTCTCTGCCCCTCTCCCGCTGGCACTTCACTATCTCTCTTCCTCTCAAAAATAAACAAACATTAGAAAAATTTTTTAAATTTAAAACAAACAAAAAAAGAACACACTAATGGGGGGAAATGGCAATGGGCACTATTCCAAAAAGCATCCCTCTTGGTGGGAAGCCCTTAGCCATGAATGCTACCTGGCTAGTCCTCCAACTTCCCATGCGTCATCAAGAAGAACATTTGCCTAGCAGTCCACAGGCTGGGGTGCTATACAGAGGGGGGCACAGGATGAGGACAGGCCCCTTCACACTGCATGAGACATACAGGAGGTATGTGTCTAAGCACGTCTGTCCTACCACCACCCATTCTACCCGAATGGCTCTCCTGTGTTCCAGCTCTTCTCATTAGGGCTTGTCCCCCAACCCAGTCATAACAGAGAATGCAGGCCCCAAGAGAAGAAGAGGGACATGGAGGCATAGAAGAAACGGCAAATGTAAACTACACTGATGTCCAAGCAGAAAAAGACAGACTGTGAGACACAAGTCTAGTTGGTATCACTCCCCCTAGAAACTGATCCTAACCACTCCCAGACAAGAGCTTCCTCTGCTGTGAGCAGCTCACTCAGCCATCTCTCTGAAACATACCCCTCCCACAGCACTGGGCATTTGACAGATGGATGGACATGATAGGCACAAGTACTATGTGTCATCCTTAAGGCTAAAATATGAGCTTCGTGTCACATTAGGTTTCACTGAGGAAATCAGTAAAGGTGGCTACAATATTCCCTTGCTCCAGAGGACAGGTTCCAACCAAAGTCTAGAGAGTCGAAGGCTAAGAAACACACTGGTAAGTTCTTCTTCCACCTTATATAACCAGAAGAATTAAGTGTCTAGCCTGTCCTCTTGTCACTGAATAAAGCAGATGCATTTCCAAGACTCCAAGACAAGTATTACTCTAGGCAAATTGGAGGTAAAATCCAGACTCCATCACAAAAAGAGGAACACACTCCTCAGACTGCAGATACCAAGGATTACAGGCAAGACAAGCAGTCCCAGCAAGACTGACATTGTATCATCCACCCCCTTTCTCATACATGCTTGAGGCCTTTCAGGTCCAGGCCATCAGGCAAGGCTCCTAAGTAGGACACACACATGTCCCCACAGCAAAGCGAGGAAGGAGAATCTGATGAGCAGTGCTTGCTCTTGGGGTCTAGGGTAAGGTGGGGCGAAACGTCCAGCTGAAGCTGAGCTGGAAAGAGAGGAGATGCCTCTGACAAGAACAAAGGCTCTAACGGACACAAGCAGATTAGATACTTTTCAGGCGCGATTCCACACAAAGGGGACTCCAACAAAATAGGCAAATTAAAGTCCTTTGTGCTTAACACAATGGCAGCAGTGGAAGCTACAGCCAGAGCAGCTAGCAGGACCAAGGTAACAGCAGGACATGGCAGTGGGAAAACAAGGAGAAGAGAAGCAGGGCTCAGTTCTTAGCTCTAAGGGGACTGGAGAGTGTGGAATGGGCCTTGGTTTTTACCTTCCCTGATGTGGGACCAAGAAACCACCCCCTCCTGCCCTTGGGGATAGTGCCTTTTAGGTATGTTCAATTTGGAGAATGCCAGACTTGAAAAATGCCATCAAGGAAGATTTTTTTCACCCGTTTCTGAGGTATTTTGCTATACTTGTTTCCATCTAGGGATGGGTGAGAGCCCTTATGATTCCCCCCTGACCTGCCTAGTTAGCAATTCAACAGGAAAACACCTCCCACGGAAAAATGAAAGTAGACTTCAAGCCGCTTTCCTTCGGGCTGACTCCCATGTAAATGAGCTGCCTGCAGCCTGACTCACAAGAGCTCAAAATGGAAAAATGCAAAGAAAAAAAAAAAAAGGCACAGTTTGAAGGTAAGGGTGAGGCTTGCCTATCAGATGAGGCTTCTACGGGGCTAACCAGCATGCCGCCAGGGACTTGATATGGGCACCAGCCCCTGGAAGACAACTCAGAAAGGAAAGGGACAGTGGTAAGTTTCCCCAGATAGAAGGAACCTCAGATATCTAATCCTCATATTTATCTAAGTAAAATGAGTCCTTAAATGTCAGTTAGCTGGCTGTAGACCTGAGGGTGTGATGCCTGTGTCCAGACTCCTGAGCTCAGGAACAGATCAGGGTCACCCTCAGGATCATGACCCCACACATGGCCCTCTGCGCATGGCCGGCCTTAGTGGTAGCAGAGGACTGGGAGGGAACGTGGGCTTTTCCCCTCAGCAACTGGCCCAGGAAATATAGCATGTCCATAAGAGAAAATGTGAGCTTTGTAAAAGCTCCACAGATGATGTCTTGCACTAACAGGTACCTGGCAAGGCACCAGGGCACTTATCATTCTAAGGGACTTGGTGCTTTAATGTGGCTGTGGTCCTCCCACAGCAGCAGGCCTTCTCCCTTCCTGCTCCCTGAATTGCAGGGTCCCCACAGGCAGCAGCTTCCCTGGTTGACTATTTGATACAAACATTACAAAAGAACACATCTATCTATTCACTGAGGAGTAGAGGAAGTCATTTCAAACCTATACATTACACATCCCTGCTGGAAAGAAAACGAGCAAAATTAAATTAAAATTGTCCCTGGAAGATGTCTACCCCAAAAGCCAGAAAAATACTGTACAGTTGTGCCTAGTTCCCAGCCCCCAAGCAGCTCTCCGCGGCCCCCACCTCCTTCTTCCCCTTCTGGCTGGACAGCTCCAGATGTGTCTCAGAGTTTCAATGATTCACTCTAATGATAACGCACCCTCAGAATAAATCAGGGACTCTGATTGATTTAGGAGGCAACTTGCACAAATACCTGTAATCTAGTTCTAATCTTGTTTGTTTCCATTCCAATTATCCTGCATCAATGATTTAAAAATGGGAACCGTCTGGTGCATACATCCAATCCATTTTAATAGAGGATAAATCTGGGTTATTGTGACCCTTTCCTCTCTCAGACTCAGGACAACACCAGCCGTCTCAAGGCACTGATTGGGCCGAATCAGCTCTAACTCTATTCAACTCTTCAAGGATTCAATTAATCATAAAGCCAATTCCATTCTGGGCTCCATCTGTCTTGCCTCCTTCGGGGACTAATAATCACTCACTGTGTGTTTTTACACACTAGTTGAACTGAAATTAAGACTGATTTCATCACGAAGCACTCAAGAAGAAAATGCATTTCTTGGAGAAAAATTTCAGAGCTATTTCAATGTTCGGTTTGGGTAAAGATATCATTAAATAAACAAAAGAGCATTTTTTTAAAACTTCAAATTTCTTGACATTGTAAAATAATTCCTGCCACCCAAATCCCAGGAAAGGGCAGCTCCACAGTAGAACTAGAAACTCGCAATGTTGGATCATACAACAGAGACACTCAATTTGTCCTTGGGTATCTACAAAGCATGGGTACCTAAATGAGTAAGGGAAAAACAGAATCAATTTGATATTTAATACCTTATTTTAAAAAATCTAACCTGTCATCCATCCTGGAGTAGTGGATCTAATTTAAAATTCAGTATTATTTTGATTTGGAATTTCCTATTCATGGGAAGAAGAGGAGGGGCTGTGAGTAGGACAGGCACTAACTTCTTTTCAATGTTTAGGTGTTCTTGATATCTTAAAGTGGCCCTGAGAATTCTAAGCCCTCACACCCCTCTAAAGAGCAAGAACTGTAGCTTTTGTTTTCTGTAAATATTCTGGCTCTCCTGGAAGCATTCAAGTGGCTTTCCTGGCAAATATTCAAGATGGAGCCCTCCTACCCATCCCTAACTCATCCCCTCCCCCACCAATCCCTCTGAGAATCGGCTCTTAATCAAGCACATGATCAGGAAAGGGCCACTAGTCTGCCATATGGGTCTGGAAGCATTCCCAATTTGTCAGCAGGTTTCAGTGGGGGGAAATACCAATGGCAAAAATTTTTATTTTTACTTTTCATAATTGCTAAGATAAAGCATCAGGGTATCCCCACAGTCCAAAGTGTCTAGTGGCCATGGTATACCTAGCACAGCCTCCTACACCTAATTGTTACAAAATAGTCCCACCACAGTGGAGGGCACACAGTGCAGCAAGGGAGATCCAGCATTTGGCTGCCTTATTTCCTTAACAGCTTTTAAACTAAAATTTTGAATTGCACAAACTCCCAATCAGAACTAATGACATAGTCATTCCAAACTTAACATCAAAAATGCTTTCTGACTCATACTACTCTAAAAAGTCATCACTAATCACTTCTTAGACACAATAATCAAATATATCCTTTGTTCAAACAATGAATTTTGCAGAGTAAGTCTAATTAATTGGAGCACTGTCATTTTCAAGCATGGGTCAATGCACACATTTCCCCCAAAGCTTCCACCTGAGTCATTCTCCATTTATTAAAAACAAACCCCACCTCCTAAGAAATATTTTATGTACAGATGAAGAATCATGTCCAAGATACACTGTTATATGGAAAAAGCAAAATGTAGAATAATGTATATATAGCAACATACCTTTTGTGTCAAAACAGAGTAAAAAAACACTATATGGGTCTATTTGCTTGAAAATGCATCAATATCTCTAGAAGAAACTGGCAACATTGGTTGCCTTAAGGAAAGGAAGCTGGATGGCAAAAAGAGGTTAGAACGAAGCATTTTACCATGCCCTTTTGTGTCCTTTGAATTTTGAACCATGTGAATATATTACTAAATCAGAGTTGAAGACATAAAATTTAAATTTAAGTAAGACACCTCAAGGACACTCATCTGGACATTTACCAAAACACTATAGAGACACGTGATCACATTCCATGCAGAAAACAAGTCTTACATATCTTTTAGCCATACAGTTTCAGTGAACCTTCAGGTACAGACCTCAAGAACACAGGGGCAAGATCAGCAGCATAGCAAGACAGACGTAGAGACCCAAACGATCACTATGAATATGTGAAAATAGACTGAAGCAATAAAGGAGGGAAGGCAGGCAGGCTGAACAACTGCCTGGGAGGCATCATCCAGCTTGAGAAGCCCCCAACTATTTCTCACCTTTGCAAAAGAAGAAAGTGCAGCTTTTTCAAGGCTAAGTTTTTTTCTGAGTTACAGGGCTGGAGAGAGTGGGGGATGTTATCTGAATCTTGCAGGAACACACTGTCCCAGATCCCAGGAGTTCTCTGACTGGGCAGGAAATGCTACCTGAAGGTCTTATCAGAGCTTCTGACTCATCTTCTCATTCTGGCTGCCAGATAGCCCCACGGTCTTGCACAAACCACTTCAACAGAGGTGCTGAGGTGGTTCTGAGGCTCCTCCATTCAGCCACTGATCACCGTCCACAGCTCTTTGAGCATCTGTGCATCAGGGATTTCATGTTAAATGCCACAGGTATGCCTCACAGCTTGCCTATTCCTGTCCTCTCTTCCTAGCTGAGTAGTGTCCAGCAGGTTTACTCCTGGCCCACTTTCTGATTGGCCTTTGCTTCTTTTTGAATCTTAGCATCCACCCCAATATGGGCATACACTTACCCAAAAAGAGATCCACCGGAGCCATGAGGATTGTAAAAAGACATTTGCTTAGGGTGAAGGTACTAGAGCAATGGCTATGAGCAAAGTTCCTCAGGATGCTCCCAGAACTCTCAGTCTAATGCCAAACAGAACACCTACTGGGGCAGCCTTTATCTTCACTGACACACCGTGACAATCTAAATGACCTAACTGCAAAAGGTAAATTGGGGAAAATTCTTGGGAAGAGGAGAGGTGGCTTACATTTTATTTTTCACACATTTTTCCAGCTGGCTTTTAAAAAGACCCTTCAGCCCCTTTTCTCCTTCCCATTTTGTGGGTGCTCTACAAAGGGAAGGCTCCCCAACAGCCTAAACTATCCTGTGCTTGCCACTCAAAGAGAGCAGGAAGCCTCTGAGACATTCTGTGTTCTGGCCTATTGGCCAGATGTTCTGGATGAGGCTGGGGCATGAGGGCCCAGCTATAATCCTTTCCCGGCAAGCCAGGCTGTAGTGGCAGTGGGACCAAAGCAACTGATTAAACGCAATATAAAAGCTGAAAGAAAATGAGATAGAAATAAATTAGCTTTAAACCTCAAGGTTGTGCACACAAATGAAATGCAGTGGGGGTTGGGAAGTAGACTGGGAAGTCAATCTTAGAGGTTTCCCTGAAACAAAGGGATTATGTATTGTCCAATACAAGGAAATCTTTCTGTTCCACAGCCACATGACAGCTTTTTACTCAGTGCTGTTCATTAAACACTTTGCACACATTCTGAGATAATGGGATGCAGCCAACATCCTGAAAAAGCCCTGAGACACCCCCACCAGTCTTCTGCCCACGCAGCACTGGCTGCAAAGCGTGACTGTCATCAGTGGGGGACAGGGTTGCTATCTCTGCCATCTTTCAATTATTGCCCTCCCCCTACCCTTTATGGATTCTCCTCTTTCAGTAATGGACTACTATTACCAGCAGAAGAAAGGCAGGGAGAGAAAACTTCTAAGTGACCAGAATTCAATAAACAAAACACTCAGAAGTACTTGATGGGAGGGAGAGAAGAGATAAAGGATGACAGGAGAAGGTTTCCCATCTATGACCTTATGACTTAAATCTCATAGAAAAACCACTGCGAAGAGGCCTGATTGTTCTCAAAAAAAAAAAAGCTAGAACGGTAGAGTTTGAAACACGCTTGCCCAGTCTAACCAGGCCTATTTCTGGAAAGGTTGGTCAGAGCTGTTGTCAGGGTTTGTTACCAACAGGCAGAAGCCCATGGGCACCAAATCCTTAACAAGGATCAATCCAGTTAGTGTCCATTGGGAACCTCCTAAAGTAGAAGTAGACAATAGAAGAAAAGGAAGGTTCAAGAAGAGACTTTTATTAAGTCACATCCTGACCACCACTCAGACTGTCTATAGGAACTAGCCTGAACATGGTGGACTTTCCATAAATCCCACCTGTTTCCTCCCTATCTCATTTCCTGCAACCTTAAAATATCAAAGTCGAGAGCTTGCATGACTGATGAATAAAGAGACTAAGGTTCCCACGGAAGACTCTTAGAGGGATGGTGATTTTGTCAGAGTCAACATGTTAACTCTTCACAAAAATGTATAGCCCTTCAATAAATTATCTGTGTGCCCTTGGGCAAGTACTTTCTTCTATAAAGCCAGAATACCATTACTCACAACAAGACTTATTGGAAGGATTAAATGAGACGATATATGTAAAGCCCCTCCCCCTGGAAGGCTCCTCTTCCGCAACCACTTTTCTCATATCTACAGTTCATCTGCTCCTGGTCAGTCCAGTCCCCTCTGGTATAATGGACTCTTCAAGTCCTATCATTTACAGAGCAGAAACTGAGTCACTGGCATTTTCTCAGATTATCTTTCCAAATCTCAAACAAAAACAAAACTAAGTGTATGCTTAACTATTACAGAGACAAGAGAAACTAGTTTGTTTTTTTGTTTGTTTTTCAGCTTAAATTTAGCTGTGGCAGAAACTGCTTCACCCATTCTTACATACAGCAAATTTTTGCTAGGGAAATAAAGTATAAAGACTACATTTTGGCCAATGGAATGCAAGTAAAAGCACCACTTGACAGCTTTCAGGATCCTTCTAAAAAAAGCTTTTAAGTGTGATTTGCCTCCTATTCTAGATTCCTTCCTTCATTCTGCTCTCTAGAATGCACACCTGGCCATCTTGGATGACAAAGAAAGGATTAATGCTAAGGGATGGCATCATAATGTAACTGAAAGAAACTCAAGAACCCTGTGTACATCTGGAGCAAGTCTGCCACACCAGCCCTAGGCTGCTGACTGGAAGATGATGTTTAGACAAAAGACAAATAAATGTCTATCTCATCTATGCCATTTTCTGTCACTTACAGCCAATTTAGAAGGTCTAGACCAAAACCAGACACATCCTTGTGTAACTCCTTCCCCTTAAGTCAGAGGGGGTTCCAACCAATACAGCAGTGGTGACAGGACATATGTGATTATGTGTATGTGATCAACTATGAAACACTGAAATAACTGCTTAAGTGAAGCCCCTAATCTGACAATGATCTGAACAGAAAGGAGTTCTATCAATAACCACATGAGTTTACACAAGTCTTCCGTAAACCCCAGCTAAGTGATGCAAAGTATCCACTAAGTCGTGGTGGGACTTCTGATACACAGAATATTATAATAATAACTATGCACAGTTTTGAGCAGCTAACTTCATGGTAATTTGTTATGTAGCAATATATAATTAATACAACCAAGAAAACTCATTACAGATATGTAAGGATGATTCACCACTAAGTAATATATAAATACAATTCACACACAAAAAAAGTTACAGAAGTTTATCATATGGCCATCTTGGTAGATGGCAAAATGCATACAATTCACTATTAAGTGCTCTTACACCCACCTTGGTGAAAATGAAATTAATGTATACATACTGAACATTAATGCAGCATACTTAACATAAATATATATGCAAATATATAAAACACATACACACATATATACACACACCAAATGCCAGCATCATGTATAATCATAAAATACCAAAAAGATTTTTGTCTAAAACACAGAGAGGGTGCCTGGGTGACTGAGTCAGTTAAGCATCTGACTTTTGACTTAGGCTCAGGTCATGATCTCATGGTTGTGAGATTAAGGCCCACTTTGGGCTGTGTAGTGAGCATGAAGTCTTGCTTAAGATTCTTTCTCTCTCCCCTTCTGCCCCTTTCCCTTGCTCATGCATTACTCTAAAAAAGAGAGAGAGAGAATAAAGTGGAAAACTGTTGAAAACAGTAATATAAATTAAATAAGCTATCTCATAATTTTAAAAAATTATTTTAATGTTTATTTTTGAGTGAGGGAGAGGAGTGTGAACAGGAGAGGGGAAAAGATAGAGGGAGATACAGAATCTGAAGCAGGTTCCAGGCTCTAAAGTGCGAGCACAGAGCCCAACTCAGGTCTCAAACCCACGAACCATGAGATTCATCACCTAAGCTGAAGTCAGACACTTAACTGAATGGGCCACCCAGGTGCCCCATCTCATAATTTTTTTTTAAGACATCCAGGTGGCCAACAGACACATGAAATGATGCTCAGTTTCCCTCATCATCAGGGAAATACAAATCAAAACCACACTGAGATACCACTGCATGCAGGTCAGAGTGGCTAAAATGAACAAATCAGGAGACTCTAGATGCTGGCGAAGATGTGGAGAAATGGGCACCCTCCTACACTGTTGGGAATGTAAACTGGTGCAGCCCCTCTGGAAAACAGTGTGGAAGTTCCTCAAAAAATTAACAACAGAACTCCCCTATGACCCAGCAATAGCACTGCTAGGAATTTACCCAAGGGATACAGGAGTGCTGATGCATAGGGGTACAGGTACCCCAATGTTCACAGCAGCACTCTCAACAATAGCCAAAACATGAAAAGAGCCTAAGTGTCCACCAAGGGATGAATGGATCAAGAAGATGTGGTTTATCTATACAATGGAATACTACATGGCAATGAGAAAGAATGAAATCTGGCCATGTGAAGCAACATGGATGGACCTTGAGGGTATTATGCTGAGCGAAATAAGTCAGGCAGAGAAGGACAGATACCATATGTTTGCATGTATAGGTGGACTAGGAGGAACTTAACAAAGGACCATGGGGGAGGAGAAGGAGGAAAAAAGTTTAAGAGAGGGAGGGAGACAAACCATGAGAGACTTCTGAATATTGAGAACAAACTGAGGGCTGATCAAGGTGGGGAGAAGGGGAAGGGGAGTGATGGGCATGGAGGAGGGCACTTGTTGGGATGAGCACTGGGTGTTATACGGAAACTGACTTGACAATAAACTATTTAAGAAAAAATATCAATAGCCACCTCTCATTACCAATAATGGTGAGTTATACTATTCAGGCCAAAACAAAAATGAACATAAAAAATAATCTCCCTAAAAGTATAAAAAAGCAACAAAATGATTAAAAACTGAAGCTAAGGATCAAATGCTAAGGAAGAGAAAGAATCCACAAAAGCAACCACAGTACTGAAGCCACTTAGGCCTAGAACACTCAATGTTTTAGTTGAACTTGGGGTTTGATTTTGGCACTCTTGTGGGCAAAGGTGGACATAGTTATGCCTAGTGCCATCCAAAATGGAAACCTGCCCCACATTTATTGAGACTATAGTCTTTTGGAGTCCTAGCTTAGAGGTGAATCAGACAGATTACATAGGCATAGAGCACTTGGGTACCTCAGTCCGTTAAGCATCTGACTCCTGGTTTTCGCTCAGATGATGAGCTCACAGTTTGTGATTTTGAGCCCCATACTGGGCTATGCACTAACAGTGCAGAGCCTACTTGGGATTCTGTCTCCCTCTCTTTCTGCCACCCTCTCCCCACCCCGTTCACTCTCTTTCTCTCTCAAAACTAAACGTAAATAAAAGAAAAGAAAGATTGCACAGGCAATAAAAAGAACAGGGGCGGGGGAAGGGGAAAAGAAAAAAGAAAAAAACCGTACAACAATAGATTTCCGGAAGCTACAACCTGGCCTTCATACGGTGTTACAATCTGGACTCACATCCTTTGGGCAGACTGGAAAGCCTTGAGTTCTAAACCTGACTTGAGATGGTTCCAGACTGTTAATTATCTCCAGGCCCCTGGCAGAAGAAAACCCAAAGCCTCTCTCAAAACCTATAACCTTCCTTGTAGGCCCCACAATTTAAAAAGTCATAAGTAATACAATAAAAAACACGTAAGATGTGTTTGATTAAACACATAAGAAAACAAGGCACAGGTGATGCAAACTAGCAGAAACAGATCTGGAATTAAAACTACATTTATAGGAGAGCATTGGTGGCTCAATTGATTAAGCATCAGACTTCAGCTCAGGTCACGATCTTATGGTTCATGAGTTCGAGCCCCACATCAAGTGTGTTTGAGGCCCGCTTAAGGTGAGCTCAAGCCCTACCTCAGGTAAGCCTTGCTTCTCTCTCTTCCTTTCTGCCCCTTGTGGGATTCTCTCTCTCTCTCTCTCTCTCAAAAAAACAAAAACAAAAGAAAAACTGCATTTACAATGATTAAATAAAATACATCCTTTAAAATATCTGCAGTGTATAGTTAACTAAAAAAAGGGGGAGTATGTCAGACTTGGAAAAACATGCAAATAAAATTTCTAAAAAGAACTGTAAATCCATAATTCAGCAGTTAATGGACAGATTCAAGAGTAGACACAGCACAAAGGAAAAGGAATAAACAGAAAGGTAAATTACACAAAATTATCTAGATCAGCAAATGTGACATATAGGTAGGGAATAGGGAAAATAGGTAAAGAAACATGAAAAACTGAATGAGAAGGTCTAACATATGTTTAATTGGAATCTCAACAATATAGCAAAGAAAAAGAAGCAGACAGCATCTGAATGAAAATGTTACAGAAAGGATGAAAGACACAAATTCAGATCTAATAAATCCAAGAACCTCCAAGCAGGAAATTAAACACACACACACACACACACACACACACACACACACACCCCACATCATCATCATCAAAAAGTAGAGAAAGTCATAGAAAAAACCTTAAAAGTAGATATGGAAGAAGAGATCAACAGAAGGCAGAATGAAATGGTATATTTAATTTGCTACAAGAAAACAGAAGTCATCAAAGAATTCTATATGCAGATGAGGGGGGAGAGGAAAAGGGGAGAAAAAAAAGAAAAGCAGGGAGACTATCTCATGGTCTAAGTTCTGAATATAAATTCTATTTAGGCACATATGGAATAGTTATAAAAACTGATCATATACTAACCAAAGAGAAAGTCTCAACTATCTCCAAATGACTGAAATAATAGAAGTGTTTCTCTGACTACAAACTACGTGTCAATAACAAAAACCTAACTAAAAACTTTTCATCAACTTTGGAAATTAAGAAAAACAAATATAAATCATGGATCCAAAAATTGTTATTGAAATTAAGGAGGCATCTGGGTGGCTCAGTTGGTTAAGCATCTGATTTGGGCTGAGGTCATGATCTCACAGCTCATGAGTTCAAGCCCCACGTTGGGTTCTGTGCTGACAGCTTTGAGCCTGGAGTCTGCTTCAGATTCTGTGTCTCCCTCTCTCTCTCTCTCTCTCTCTCTGCCCCTCCCCTGCTCACGCTCCGTCTCTCCAGGGTAAAAAAAAAAAAAAAGAAATTAAGAAAAATTTTTTGAAAAAATACATAAACTACTACTATCAAAACTTAGAAAGCAATTGAAATAAGCAGTAATTAAAAGTAAAGTCCTAAAATGAAAAACACAGGTGACCTCTGAATAACATAGGTTTGAACTGTGTGGGTCCACTTATAAATTGATTTTTATTTCATTTTATATTTTAAAGAACATTTTATATTATGGAAATTTTCAAACAAACATAAAGTGGAGATAATAAAACAAATTTCCACATATCCATTATAAACATTTTGCCACTCTTATATCACCTATCCCTATTTTATTTTCCTGGAGTATTTTTAAAATTCTTTTTAAGTTTTTAATTCTGGCTAATTAACATGCAGCATAATATTAGTTTCAGGTGTACAATATAGGGGTTCATTACTTTCATACAACACTCTGTGCTCATCACAACAAGTGCACTCCTTAATCCCCATCACCTATTGTACCCATCCCCTCTGATAACTATCTGTTTGTTCTCTATATTTAAGAGTCTGTTGCTTGGTTTGCTTCTTTTTTCCCCCTTGGCTCATTTGTTTTGTTTCTTAAATTCCACATATGAGTGAAATCACATGGTATCTGTCTTTCTCTGACTGACCTGTCTCACCTAGGATTATACCTGTAGCTCCATCCACATCATTGCAAATATCATGATTTCATTGATTTTTCAGGGCTGAGTAACAGTCCAGTGTGTATGAGTGAGTGAGTGAGTGGGTGAGTGAGTGTGTGTGTGTGTGTGTGTGTGTGTGTGTGTGAGAAAGGATCCCTCCTGATCCTTTCATCAATTGATGGACAATGGGATTGCTTCCATAATTTGGCTATTGTAAATGATGCTGCTATAAACACAGTGGTGCATGTATACCTTTGAATTAGTGTTTTTCTCCTTGGGTAAATATCTAGTCATGTGATTGCTGAACTATAGAGTACTTTTTGAGGAACCTCTATACTATTTTCCACAGTGGCTGCACCAGTTCGCACTTCCACCAAAAGTGCAGAAGGGTTCCCTCTTCTCCAGGTCCTCACCAATACCTGTTGTTTCCTGTGTTCTTAATTTTAGCCATTCTGATAGCTGTGAGGTGGGACTTCACTGTAGTTTTGATTTACATTTCCCTGATGGTAAGGAATAATGAACATCTTTTCATGTGTCTGTTGGCCATCTGGATGTTTTCCTTGGAAAAATGTCTATTCGTGTCTTTTGCCCAGTTTTTAATTGGATTATTTGTTTCTGGGGTATTGAGTTTTCTAGGTTCTTTACATTTAAAATTTTTTTTTTAGTTTTTTTTTTTATTTATTTCTAGGAGAGAGAGAGACAGAGACAGAGAGAGACAGAGAGAGACAGTGTGAGCAGGGGAGGGTCAGAGAGAGAGGGAGTCACAGACTCTGAAACAGGCTCCAGGCTCTGAGCTGGCAGTCAGCACAGAGCCCGACGCAGGGCTCGAACTCACGAACCGTGAGATCATGACCTAAGCGAAAGTCGGACGCTTAACCGACGAAGCCACCCAGGCGCCCCTAGGTTCTTTATATTTTAGATACTCACCCTTTATTAGATATGCCACTTGCAAATATCTTCTCAATTCTGTAGGTTGTCATTTAGTTTTGTTGACTGTTTCCTTTTCTCTGCACAGGTTTTTTATTTTTATATGGTCTCAGTAGTTTTGCTTTTGTTTCCTTGCCTCAGAAGACAGATCTAGAAAAAAGTTGCTACAGCTGATGTCAAAAAGGTTACTGCCTGTGTTTTCTTCCAGGATTTTAATGGTTTCAGGTCTCACGTTTAGGTCTTTCATCCATTTTGAATTTGTTTTTGTGTGTGGTGTAATAAAATGGTCCGGTTTCTTTCTTTTGCAAATTGCTGTCCAATTTTCCCAATGCCATTTGAAGAGGCTGTCCTTTTCTTGCTGGATATCCTTTCCTGTTTCGTCAAAGATTATTTGACCATGTAGTTGTGTTTATTTCTGAGTTTTCTATTTTGTTCCATTGATCTATTTTTGGGCTAGCACAATACTTTTTTGATCACTGCAGCTTTGTTGTATAACTTCAAGCCTGGAATTGTGATGCCTCCAGTTTTGCCTCTTCTTTTTCAAGACTGCTTTGGCTATTTGAGGTCTTTTGTGGTTCCATACACATTTTAGGATTGTTTGTTTTAGATCTGTGAAAAATGCTGTTGGTATTTTGGTAGGGACTGCACTAAATGTATAGATTGCTTTGGATGGTATAAATGTTTTTACAATATTTGTTCTTCTGATCCATGAACTTAGAATTTCTTTCCATTTCTTTGGATCATCTTCAAAATTTCATCAGTACTTTATAGTTTTCAGAGTATAGGTCTTTTATCTCTTTGTTTAGATTTATTCCTAGGTATCTTACTATTTTTGGTGCAACTGTAAATGAGATTCTTTTCTTTTCCTTTTTTAAAAAAGATTTTTTTAAGTGATCTCTACAACCAACATGTGGCTCAAACTTAGAACCATGAAATCAAGAGTCACATGCTCTACAGAGAAGGACAGATACCATATGTTTGCACATATAGGTGGATTAGGAGGAACTTAACAGAGGACCATGGGGGAGAAGAAGGGGGAAAATAGTGGGGGAGAGGGAGGGAGGCAAACCATGAGAGACTCTTGAATGCTGAGAACAAACTGAGGGCTGACGGGGGTAGAGAAGGGGGGAAGGGGGGTGATGGGCATGGAGGAGGGCACTTGTTGGGATGAGGACTGGTGTTATATGGAAACCAACTTGACAATAAACTATTTAAAAAAAAAAGAGTCACATGCTCTAATGACTGAGACAGCCAGGCACCCCAATGAGACTGTTTTCTTAATTTCTCTTTCTGCTGCTTCATGTTTGGTGCATAGAAATGCAACAGATTTCTGTTCATTGATTTCGTACCCTGTGACTTTACTGAATTCGTTTATCAGTTCTAGCATTTTTTTTTGGTGGAATAAATGGATTTTTTAATAGTACAGTTCTGTAAATATATTTTCCTTTTCTTATGATTTTCTTAAAACACCTTTTCTCTCTAGCTTATTGTAAGAATACAGTATGTAACACATATAACATACAAAATATGTGCTAGTCAACTGTTTATCAGTAAGGCTTGCAGTCAACAGTAGGCTATTAGTAGTTAAGTTTTTGGAGACACTAAAGTTAAACATAGATTTCTGAATGCACGGGAGGTCAGAACACCAAAACCCTACATTATTCAACAGTCAACTGTATAGCCCTTAAATTCCAATTTTATGGGTATAATAAATGCATTAAACACTACTGAGGGAAAAAAATCAGTTAATCTGGAAATAAAGTGGAAGAAATCCTCCATAAAGAATCACAAGAAATGAAAAGACGAAAAATACGAAATAGTTAAAAGATGTTAAAAACACATGGTCCAATATATATCAGTAAAAGTCTAGGGAGAAGAGAAGAGAGAATATGGGGAAAGCCAATGAATCAGATAATAGTAATGAATCAACAAATTTTCCTAATTGAAGTCTAAAGATTAAACTAGCACACTAAGAGCCCAACTTAGACATATAATATTAAACTTTGCAGATAACTAAGTACAACTTAACAACCTTAAAACAATCTGGGAAAAACTGCCTACAGGAGAAAATACTATTAGTCTCATAATAGATATTTTCAGCAATAATAACAGACACCAGAGGATAACTAGATATAGTATCATTACACAGCAAAGGTACAAGGATGGCAGGTATCAGGGAAAACTAAGAAAGTTTACCACGCACAGATAACTGATGAAAGAGTTGAACCCCAGGAGGAAAAAGTAGGCAAAAATAAATAAATAAATAAATAAACAAATAAAATAAAAAATCAGTAAACCTACAGGTACCTAAGAATAAGTGTGAACTGTAAAATATTAGCACTGATTATGATAATAATGACTAACTTATGAAGCTGGTTAAAAAGAAGCTGGAGGGGTGCCTGGGTGGCTCAGTGAGTTAAGCATCCAAGTCTGGATTTTAGTTCAGGTCATGATCTCATGGTTGACGGGTTTGAGCCCCACATTGGGCTCTGCACTGGCAGCATACAGCCTGCTTAGGATTCTGTCTCCCTCTCTCTTTTCCCCTCCCTTGATTGCTCTCTCGTTGTCTCTCTCTCAAAATAAATAAACATTTAAAAAAAAAAAGGCTGGGAACAACAGAATGAAGACTGGAGAAAGTGGACTTAGTGTATTCTTAGAGCTCTCATATTATCTGAGAGGAGGTGGAAAACTTTCCACTTTAGCAGCCCAATCAAGCATGTTAAAATACATCAAGGTAATTACTGAAATAGATGGAAGAAATTAACCCAAATATGTTAAGAAATCACACTAAAAGGGAGGGGGTTAAATGCATCCAATAAAAAAACAAAGATTGGATTAAAAAAATTGGATTAATAAAACAAAATCTAGCTATATGCTGTGTAAAGAAATATTCAAAATTGAATGAAAGATCAAAAGGAACAGAAAAAAGGTATACAAAATAAACACTAACAGAAAGAAAGCTGATAAATCTGTTAATATCAAATAAATTACACTTTAAAGGCAAAAATGACCTCTTGGGGGTAAAGATGATCATAATTTGATGATATAAGGCACAATTAACCAAGAGGTTATAAGAATCCTCAATTTATATAAATTTAACAACATTAACTCAAAATAAAGCAAAAATCAAGCAACTACATGAATAAACAGAAATACTTAATCATACAATGACATTTTATTACCAATTTCTCAGAAAAGAAAGCAAAACTGGCAACAAATGAATATGAAAATAGGAGCTGTAAACACCTTATCAAAAAGTTAAGTGACATATATACGTAAATATATAAGGCAATATGTGTGTATACATACAAATATATATATATCTCCATCCATGTATCCAGCAAATAAATAACACTTCTTCTTACAGGACATTTACAAAAACTAACCACCTGAGAAGCAAAAAAGAGACTCTCAACAAATACTAAAGAATCATTATCATATACACTATACTCTCGGCCTACAATGCAAAATGCATACATACATACATACATAAAGGAAAGGAGACACTGTATTTGGCAAACTCAAACCACATTACTAAATAAATCATGGATCTAATAAAAAATCCAACTATGATATAAATTAGAGTATTTAACTAAATCGTTATCGAAAAAACTAAACCCTTACATCTATTTTCAAATACAAAATCAACTTGAAAACTTAGAAAAATAACAAAAGAAGGAACTCTAAGAGAACATGCAAATAACAGTTAATAACAGGAATAAGTTAAATCTAAAACAAAGTACGGGCACTGACAGTGCACAGCCTCCTTAGGATTCTCGCTCTCCCTCTCCCACTCACGCTATGTCCAAATAAATAAAACTTTATAATTATAAATTTTTTTTAAAAAGAGTAAAAAAAAAGGTTTTGTTTTACCTTATACAAAGACATATAAAGCTATTGTAATTGAAATAACATGAGATTGGTTCAAGGATAGAAGAGACAAATGGAACAGAATACAGACTTGTATACCAAGGGAACTTGGTATATGGTAGAAAAACCTTTATAATCCACTGGGGAGATGATAAACTACTCATGACATGGTGCCAGAACTAAATGGCCAAAAGATAAAAACTAAAATTAAATCTATATGTCACAGGATGGAAAATATAAATTTTAGAATGAAAACTATCACAGGGGCACCTGGGTGGTTCAGTCAGTTGAGTACCCAACTCTTGATTTTGGTTCAGGTCATGATCTCAAGGTTCATAGGATCAAGCCCTGTGATGGGCTCTGCACTGCAGCACAGAGCCTGCTTAGGATTCTCTCTCTCTCTCTCTCTCTCTCTCTCTCTCTCTGCCTCTCCCCATGCTGGCTCTCTCTCTCTCAAAATAAACAAACATTAAAACAAACAAAATAGTCACCCTTTATACACTGGAGACTGTAAAATAAAAGGATTATCTTTACAGCCTCAAAGTAAGGAACAATTTCTTACAACATCAACAGAACCAAATGTAAGCAAAAAGTGCTAATTTTGACTTTACAAAAATACTTTAAGACATCTACAGCAAAAAGCTACACAAGTAATGTTAAATGACAAGCCACATACTAGAAAATTTTTTGCTATGCATATATCAAAAGATTTGTATCCAGATTAATCTCATATAGAATGAAAACATTTTTATTTAGGTATCAGGGTTATATAAAAATATTTTTAAATACCCACTAACCAATAAACAAAAGACTCAAAGAAAAAATGGACAAAGGAAGAAGTATTTTTAAAATGTGGCAGTCCTGAGAAGACAAAAACATACAAAAACAATGTATTGAACCAAAAAAAGGAAGAGAGGGAGGAAGAAAGACATTTCTGAGCAATATACACAGTATGGTTCCAATTATGGGAGGAAAAAGTACTCAACCTCTATAGTAGTCAGGGAATAGTGAATTAAGAAAAACAAAATATACGTGGGGTGTCTGGGTGGCCTAGTCAGTTGAGCATCTGATTCTTCATACCAGCTAGAGTCTTGATCTCAGGGTCGTGAGATCAAGCCCTGTATCAGGCTCATGCTAGCAGCATGGAGCCTGCTTGAGATTCTCTCTCCCACCCTCTCTGTCCCTCCCCCATTCATGCCTGCACGCAACTGTGTATTCTCTCAAAATAAATAAATAAACATTAAAAAAAAAAGGAATGAAATACTATTTCACACCCACTAGATTGCTACAAAGTAAAGACTGAATATGATAAAGCATGGGTAACTGATATGGCACATACAAAATTCAGAACAGTAGTGAGCTCTGGTGAAGCAAGGGAAATACAATTAGAAAGGGTTACGAGTTGGGGCACCTGGCTGGTTCAGTTGGTTAAGCATCCCACTTCTGCTCAGGTCATGATCTCAAAGTTTGTGAGTTCAAGCATCGCGCTGGGCTCTGTGCTGACAGCTCAGAGCCTGGAGCCTGCTTTGGATTCTTTGTCTCCCTCTCTCTCTCTCTGCCCCTTCCCTTTTCATGCTCTCTTTCATTCTCTCAAAAATAAACATTTTTAAAAAATGGAGAAAAAAAAAAAGAAAGGATTACAAATTGGCACAAAAACAGACACTCAGATCAATGGAACAGAATAGAGAATCCAGAAAGGAACCCACAAACGTATGAATATTCTTTAACAAAACAGCAAAGAACATTCAATGGAATAAAGACAGGCTCTTCAGCAAATGATGCTAGGAAAATTGGACAGAGACATGCAGCAACTTCTTACTCAACACGTCTCCAGAGGTAAAGGAAACGAAAGCAAAAATGAACTACTGGGACCTCATCAAAATGAAAAGCTTCTGCACAGCACAAAAAACAATCAGCATAACTAAAAGGCAATCGACAGCACAAGAAAAGATATTTGCAAATGACTTATCAGATAAAGGGTTAGTATCCAAAATCTATAAAGAATTTATCAAACCTGACACCCCAAAAACCAATAATCCAGTGAGAAAATGGGCAAAAGACATGAATAGACACTTCTCCAGAGAAGACATCCAGATGGCTAACCGACCCATGAAAAATGCTCAACATCACTCATCATCAGGGGAATACAAATCAAAACCACAATGAGATACCACCTCACACCTGTCAGAATGACTAACATTAACAACTCAGGCAACAAGAGATGTTGGCAAGGATGCAGAGAAAGAGGATCTCTTTTGCACTGCTGGTGGAAATGCAAACTGGTGCAGCTACTCTGGAAAATAGCATGGAGGTTCCTCAAAAAGTTAAAAATAGAACTATTCTATAACCCAGAAACTGGACTACTAGGTGTATATCTAAGGGATATAGGTGTGCTGTCTCAAAGAGGCACATGCACCCCAATGTTTATAGCAGAGCTATCGACAATAGCCAAAGTATGGAAAGAGCTCAAATGTCCATGGACAGATGACTGGATAAAGAAGATGTGGTTAGTATATATATTATATGTGTGTGTGTGTGTGTGTGTAGAAGATATACACACACATATATAACACATATAATGTATGTATACACACACACACAAACACACATAGATACATACAATGGAGTATTACTCAGCAATCAAAAAGAATGAAATCTTGCCATGTCTAACAATGTGGATGGAACTAGAGGGTATTATGCTAAGAAAAATAAGTTAGAGAAAGACAAATATCATTATGACTTCATTTGTATGTGGAATTTAAGATATAAAACAAATGAACAGAATGGAAGGGAAGCAAGAAGAATATAAAAACAGAGAGGAGGAAAAACATAAAAGACCCTTAAATACAGAGAACAAACTGAAGGTTGCTGGAGGGGCTGCAGATGGGGGGATGGGCTAAACGGGCAAGGGGCATTAAGGAGGACACTTGTTGTGGTGAGCACTGACTGTTATACATAGGGGCTGAATCACTGGATCTACTCCTGAAATCATTATTGGACTATAGGCTAACTACCTTGGATATAAATTAAAAATAATAAAATTTTTAAAAATAGATAAAGCAAAAAAAAGGACTGTGAAAGAGTTTTCTACAGTATCCACTATTTTATTCTTTAAACAAATCTGAGGCTAATAAAGCACTAAGTTTATTAAATTTAAATAGGGAGTCTAAGATTTTCTAAATTCCTCTTATGTCTGAAATGTATATTCTTTTTTTAATTTGAGAGAGAGAGGGAGGGAGAATGCATGCAAAAGTGGGGAAGAGGAGCAGAGAGAGAGGAAGAGAGAGATCTCAAGCACATTCTACACTCAGCATGGAGCCTGATCCCATAACACTGGGATCATGACCAGAGCCGAAATCAAGAGTCAGAGATGCTCAACCAACTGAGCCACCAAGGCATACTGGAAATATTTCCTATTTTTAAAATATTATGAAGAAAAAACCATGTATATAGCTCTGGTTAGAAAAGGCTTTAGTAAATATGTCATAACAACAGAAACCATGAAATACAGATTAACATTTTTGTCTAAGTAGACATTTTTAGCTTCAATATAGAAAATACCATAAATAAGACAGAAAGAGAAAGGACAAACTTGGAAAAACTACTTTTAACACAAAAGGTTAATATATAAAATGTAAAGACCTCTATTGTTTCAACAGTGTGCCGCTACATTAATTGTTCTATAAACTAATTCAATCAATGTATAGCTCCTTTGAAGGAATAGTTTCTGAGGTCCCTGTAGGATTTAGCCCTGACCCCAGGAAGACTAATCCCAATTGTTTCACTCCCTCTTGAAAACCAGCCAGACTATAGTTTAGGCTATAGATTTGTTAATTCCATCAACCTCCTCCTAGTTGCTTTCCACTGCTACCTCTAATGTTCCTGAAAGTGTCGTTGGGTTTGAACTTCTATATACTCTTGCAAATGAAGTCAGAGCCACTGGGAACAGATTAGGAGCTATCAACTTTGTGCCCTTGCTTTTCTCCAGGAAAGATCTCTGAGCCAGGGCTCTGGAGTTGGGAGTGGTGACAATGACAAGCTTCTGAAAGAAGCCCCACTCTAGGAGTTGATTGCTTAGTGGGTTGGGGGACAGTAGCCCGAGGTTCTCTAAGCTTGCTTCTCCCAACATGTTATTATCACCTCCTGAGCCAGGGTGGAGGTGACTAGGGTCCTAGTGTTCTCAGTGCTCCACACCTAAGTTAGAGCCTCCATTCCACAAGCAGGAGGCAGGCAGGAAAATGTACTCTTCCACAACAGCCTCAGCAATAGGAAGCTCAGTGCAAGATATGAAATACTCAAGTTCTACTCCTTCCAAGAACAGCCAAGTGGGAACTGGGGGTAGAGGGAGTCCTGTGTTCTAAACTGCAGCAGTGTGGAGTAGACAAGTGGAAAGGAAGAGAGCTGTCTCGTCTATCTTACTGCATTTACATACATATGCTTGAATAGATGTTTCCTTTTTTGCTGTCTGCCCTGAGGACCATTTCCAGAGACTTAAAAAAAAAAATTTAAAGTAACTGTCACCAGTTACACTGGGGAGTGGATCAGCAAACCTCCTCATACTTTCATGGTAGAAATCAATCTCTCCTATATAATTTGTATGTTTTAAGCAAGTATATTCTGTGCAAAACCAGTAACCCCCTAAAAAAAACAAAAAACAAAAACAAAAACAAAAAAAGAAAGAGAGAGAAACTGAGGCCTGTGAAATGTAGGAATAAGATCGTTTTTAAATCCCATGCTGGCTACCTCTCTGACTCTGTAGATTCATTCTTCCCTTTTCACAATGAGCTGACTTTCTTTCTTTCTATGAACCTCTTTCTAAGAACAATCACTTAATGAGAAACCTGGCGGACCTGAAGTACCCTCAACTTTGGGAAGCATGGTATAATTTTCCTTAAATCCAGATGTTAACATAATGCACATGGAACCAGGAAAGAAATGTCATAGGCAGTGGAATCATGGTGGCAACTACTGTGTAGAGCTGATGAAAATGACATTAGAGCCTAGTTTTCAGACCAAGCAACTAGGCTAAGAATCTGATAGTCAAAGCCATGTCCCCTCCTTTTTCCCAGAGCTACTGCTGGTACTTGATAGCAAATCTGTCAAAAATCTGCTTTCATAACCTCATCTTTGCATAGTTTCACTACATTGCTACATTTTTTCTTTTCTTCTTTAATTTTTTTAGGTTTATTTATTTATTTTGAGATAGAGTAAGCAGGGGAGGGGCAGAGAGAGCGGGGAAAGAGAGGATCCCAAGCAGGCTCTGCACTATCAGCAAAGAGCCCAATGTGGGGCCCAAACTCTCAAACTAGATCATGACTTGGGCTGAAAACCAAGAGTCAGATGCTTAACCACCAAGAGTTAGATGCTTAACTAACTGAGCCACCCAGGTGCCCCTAGAAACAGTTTCTTCTTGATCATCCTTGAAATTCAGTGGGCTTTTTGAATTAGAATTCATGTCTTTCATCAATTTTGGGAAACTATCAACCAAATCTCTTTAAATACAGCCTCTCTCCCACTCTCTTTATCCTTCTAGAAGTCACGTTAAACTTTTCATTCCATTCTCCTATCTCTTAACCTTTTTCTCCTTTTCATTTTTTCATTTCAGCCTCTCCATGCTGCACTTTGGGTAATCTTCAATTTTGTATTCAGTTCACTTAATTATTCTTCAGTTGTGTCTCTCCAGTATTTGCCTTACCAATACTTAACTTTTTAACTGCAATTATTATATTTTTCATGTCTAGAAAGTCTACTTGGATCTCTTCCAAATCTTGCTGGATGTTGTCATTTTTGGGAGTGTATTATTCTTAACTCATACTTTTGATAAAAATCTTTTATTTCTGGGCACCTGGGTGGCTCAGTTGGTTAAGCGTCCGACTTCGGCTCAGGTCAGATTTCATGGTTCGTGGGTTCGAGCCCCGCATCGGGCTCTGTGCTGACAGCTCAGAGCCTGGAGCCTGTTTCAGATTCTGTGTCTTCCTCTCTCTCTGCCCCTCCCCTGCTCATGCTCTGTCTTCTCTGTCTCAAAAATAAATAAACTATAAAAAAATTTAAAAAAAATAAAAATAAAAAATAAAATTAAAAAAAATCTTTTATTTCTTTGAACATATTAAGACAAGTATTTTATACTCTGTACCCTCAAAATTTTACTAGTTTCAAAGGTCTGATTATGTTGCTTCTGTTGTCTTTTACAGATTATGCCTTATTGTTTTGACTGTTGTGTGATTTAAAAAATTTTTTTAAATGTTTAGTTTTGAGAGAAAGAAGAATGACAGAGGCGTGAGCATGAGCTCACAGACCACTAGATCATGACCTTAGCTGAAGTTGGACACTCAACCGACTGTGCTACACAGGCACCCTGTGGTTTTTTGTTTTTTTTTTTAATATTTTTATTTATTTCTAGGAGAGAGAGAGAGAGAGACAGCGTGAGCAGGGGNCACCCTGTGGTATTTTTATTGTAAGCTCCTAATCACTGGAATTTTTTCTCTGTGGAGATGCTTTCAGGCCTACATTTAAGATGTATTCTTCCAGGGATGCCTGGGTGGCTCAGTTGGTTAAGAATCCAACTTCAGCTCAGGTCANGATAAAGATTTTTTTAAAAATTAAAAAAAAAAAAAAAAAGACCTATTCCTCCAGGAGCACCTGGATGGCTCAGTTGGTTGAGCGTCCAATATTGGCTCAGGTCACAATCTCACAGTTGTGAGTTTGAACCCCGCAATGGGCTTGCTGCTATCAGTGCAGAGACCACCTTTAGATCTTCTATTTCCCCTCTCTCTCTGTCCCTCCCCTGCTGGCACTTTCACACTCAAAAATAAATTTTAAAATATTTTTAAAAGTTAAAAAAATACATGTTCCACCAAAGAGGATTTATATATGTTTTGATTAGTAACCTGCAAATTCTGCCTATTAGGAACATTTTTTTAAAAATTATTCTTATGTAAACTTTCATATAAAGTAGAGAGAGAATGGTATGATGATCTTCTCCAGATCCCAGAACTCAGCTTTCAAAATTATGAAGTCATGGCAAGTCCCATTTCATCTATATCCCTACCCATGTACTTACCCATTTCCTCCATACAATCATAACACAAAATTCAAACATCCTATTTTACTCATAATTTTTTGGTATGTTTCTCTAAAATGACTTTCAAAAACACACAGTACCATTTCACATTAAAAGCTTATAACAATAATTTCTCAGTATTATTAAATACTAAGAAATTGTTTAAATGACTCCAATTATCTCAATTTTTTTAAGAGACTGCTGATTTGGTCAGGATCTAAATATAGCATAATTGGTTGATATTTATCTTAAGTATCTTTTAATTTACATGTTTCATTCCATTTTTTTTCTTATAATTTGTTTGTTGAAAAATTCAGTATTCTACAGTTTCAAACAGTCTGGGTTTCTCTGATTATATGTCCATTACATCACTTAATATAGCTCTGTCCCCAATATTTCCTTTTAATTAGAAGCTGGATCTTGATCAGATTTAGATTTCATTTTCTGTCCAGTTGACTTCATGGGTGGTGGTGTGTACTTTTATTAGAAGGCATGTCCAAGTCAAGGTCCCCAGGAAATAGATTCTAGGACTTGTAGGAAATTGGTTTACTACCAAGTGCCCTTGGGAACAATATCTTTGAGGGATGAGGGAAGCAAGATTAGACAATGAGAGAAGGTGTACTGTGATGCAGTTCCAAAAGAGGTCTCACTTGATCCCACAGGGAGCTCTAGAGTTTTTCAGAATTGTCCCCTGGGACACAAAGGTAGAAGCCCTTTGAACCTCTGGCAGCAAGTGGGCTGCCCTAGAGAGAGGCCCTACCTTGGGCAATGGAGGTTCCTTCTCGGTTAATTCTTGGAGGAGCTCAATCATGAACCTTGAGTAGGTAATACTTCCAGACTTGTGGAAATAAATGCCTTGGTGGGTCTTGAAGTGATATCTGGTTGCACATCACACTGCCCACCGCAAGGCACATAATGTTGGACTGTTTCTTTAAAAAAAATGTTTTTTAATGTTTACTTATTTTTGAGAGAGAGAGAGAGCATGAGGGGGAGAAGACAGAGAGAGAGGGAGACACAGAGCAGGCTCCAGGCTCTGAGCTTTCAGGACAGAGCCTGATGCAGGGCTTGAATCCACAAACCATGAGATCATGACCTGAGCCAGGTCAGACACTTAACCAACTGAACCACCCAGGTGCCTCTGTTTGACTCTGTTTCTTTGTGGGATGTTAGCACCATTGATGATCACTGCCAAGATGCACTGATTCATTAAACATTACAAAATGGTGATGTTCTAACTGCATCATTCTCCCTTTTTTAGCTAGAATTTCTCTGTCAAGATGAACTTCCCCTCATCAACTATTTGAGTACACTGAGGCGTACTATATTTGATTTGATACATATATATTTGACTGATATACATAGATTTGATTTGCTTCAATTCATTGCAGTTATTATCCTTAAAACTCAAATTGCCCCACCAACAGCCAATAGAAACTATTTCATGTTGACTCCTAGGTTCTTGACACAAGACCCTACTAAGTGTTTCAGAGTTTCCTTATTTTCTATTATGACAAGATGTTCACTATCATTTCATACATGTCTTACTCCAGACTTGACATCTGCAATTTCTCCAAGAAATCACAGTTCCTTTTTGTGGAAAATGCAATTTTAGATAGAAATGGTATTTAGAAAATACAATCTAGAGTGAGAATTGATCATTGTTATTGGGTTTTACTTTTTACCTAATGGACAAAGCAAAAAAATCCCACACTTTTTAAGGAAAAAATTCACTGTGAGTTCATACTAGTACTTCCAATTCAAAGTGAGGACTAAAGAGGATTTTACACAATCTCCAATTTTACATTAGTATTTCCCTTCTGTCATGCTGAAAATCCTGGTTCTCAGAGAAACCAGCATAATTATTCATCTGTTTCATCCCACAATTCAGTCTCAGAATAACAACACCAACACTTCCATCAACACTAAGATATCTGAAGTTTTGCAGGCTTTTTTTGCCTTTAGGATATATCCAGATAGAGATGTACAAATTATTGGGTTGCAAAATCATACAAAATAGTTCTCCCTGTGTGATTATGCCACCAATTCTATAGATAGATTCAACTGTTTCATTTAGCTCTTGATTTTTACATTTTGAGTTTTTAACTATATAAAATATATGACTAATTGGAAAGTCCCTCTCCCTATAACATAACTTTCTATCCTTCATTTTTTAAAATAAAGCATATACACATGATTAATAGCAATTATTCATATTTTACCTATTTTTCTCATTTAACAACATATCCTAAAATGTGTCACAATAGAAATAGTCTATATAATATAGAAATATTCTTTGATCTTTTCTATGACCATGTAGTACTCCATGGAATAAGTTAACAATTCATATGGTCAGTTTCCTACTGATGGACAGTCCTGCATTCTGCTATTACAAAAAGTTACAATGAGTGCTATAATGAATAACCATGAACACATACATCATTTCATATTTTTTACCAATGTATTTTAGAGGTAGAATTCTGGGAATAGAAATAATATTACTTCAAGATGAGAAATAATATTTAATTTTGCTAGATCCTGCCAAATTTCCTTCAATTAGGACTGTACCATTTTATATTTCCACCAGCAATGTATGAGAGTCTATTTTCTGACAACTTCACAAAAAGAGTATGCTATCAGTGTTTTAATTTCTGCCAACCTGATAGGTGAGAAACAGTATCTCAGTGTAGTTTTCATTGGTTTTTCTCTACTTATGAGTGGGCATTTTTTCACGTGGTTAAGCCACTTACTTTTTTTTTTTTTTTTTGCAAACTATGTGTCTAGCCCATTTTTCAGTAGGGTTATTATTAGTTGTGTTTATTCTCTATTTTTAGGTTCTCTTTATAAATATTAGGAGTATTAATGCTTTATCTGTAATATAACTTACAAATATTTTTTCCAGTTCATTATTTATTGAGATCATTTTAGCCTAAATTCACAGCTTGACAATTTTCAGGCCACAAAAGGAATGTGATTTCCAGTTCAAATGCACCCTAGGGCTGGTCTGGGTGAAGAATTGTCTGGGGAATTTTTCTCCCTTCTATTCAAAGCCAAATTGTCTTAATATCTTCTTTTGAGTAGATTTTCATTTTTCTAATTCTTCTTTTCATGGCCTTGTAGGCTTTGTCTCCTGTCCTCCAGCTTATAAAGCCATGAAACCAAAAGTTCTTGGCCACTAGGGAATGGCAGGGTCCCCAGAACTATTATAGGTTTCAGTTTTCCTTATTCTTTTAGGATTTGCACTTTCCATTATATTTGTCTTTAGTACTTCTCTCACTTCTTTTCAGGGCTACCACATAAAGAATATGATGTTATTAATTTCCTCTTTAGTTATGCAAAGCAGTGGCCCTACAGTTTGTTGGGTAATTTGAGCATTTAAGAAAATGTTTAAATACTTAATCCAGCAACTTTAGTTATTCTGAACCAAGAATGCTTCTTGGGAAATGTAAACCACCACTTGCGACAGAGAGATAGGTTCCCTGTTTTGTTTTGTTACTTATTGTTTACATTTTAATTACAAATATAATATAGATTCACTGGAAGAAAAATCACACAAAATAGAAAATAAAAAGTTTCCCTGCTGTTAGCAGCTTCATTCCTCCCATCAATTTTTGGTGATTTCAGCTTTTATGTTAGACCATTTAGTTTGTACCAGGAAATGCTCTAACACATACCCTCTCTAAAGTTCTGTGGGTGCCATAGAATTGGGAACCAGTTTCCAGTCTCAAGAAGCTTTCAATTCTAGGGGCGCCTGGGTAGCTTAGTCGGTTAAGCGTCCGACTTTCACTTAGGTCATGATCTCGCGGTTCGTGGGTTCGAGCCCCGCGTCGGGCTTTGTGCTGACTGCCAGCTCAGAGCCTGGAGCCTGTTTCAGTCTGTGACTCCCTCTCTCTCAGACCCTCCCCTGCTCACGCTGTCTCTCTCTCTCCTAGAAATAAATAAAACATTAAAAAAAAAAAAAAAAAAGAAGCAGCTTTCAAATCTATTAGGGAAACAAGAAAGAACTGACATACACAGAGAATTACATGTATTTAAGAGTCAGTTTAGGAGTCCAAACAACAACTGCTAATAAAGTTTAAAGGAAAGAACTTAGTGGACTGGAGTTAGGCAAGGAAGAAATTAAGAAGGAGGTAGTCAATAATGAAAAAATTTCAAGGCAGCCATACAGAGGATGTAGAGGAAGCAGGGGCACATCAAAGAAATAGATTCAAAAGAAACGTTCAAGGGACAAGTTAATTAAGCAAAGTGGTACCTCCCTCACCAGAATCAAGTCTTGGTTTCTGTAGTAGTCAGGATGGCTGGTCAGGCTTAGAGCTCATTCTCCATTTGTCATTAATTGCCATTTGAAAAAACATATCAGACTTTGAATGCAGCCTTAAAAGCTACAGCTATCCAACTGCCCAGGGCCAATCTTGGCTAATATGCTAATCAATTTATCAGATATAAAATGGTCTGGGCACCTCCCCTGTCACTGGAGGAGTGTGAAAAATTACCTCTTGGCGTCAAGAGATCAGAACCAGTCCTACGAGTCACATTTGGACTTTTATCAAATGCTGGCATCTCCAACATCTGACCTCATCCCAATCTCTAATCTCCTATTTTCTGGGCCTTCAGCCTGGACTGGGAGGGGCAGGGGGTGACACACACTTACCTCTACAACTCAGCTTTAGATTTTAAAGGGTCAAGGAATGGTATCTGAATCATCCACTATTACACCATTAATAGTAACAAAAGCACTCACTATACCATCCCCAACTGGAAAAACATTTCTTGGGTACTAGCTTTTTCTTTTGTTTCTTCATTTTTTTCTTTCAGTAACTATTTCCTAGCTCTCAGTTCAAGGTTCTGTGCTATATACTAACTAGGGAGACAACCAGATTAGGAGAGAAAGCAAATCCTATTCTCATACAGTCTAAGGTTATCAACAATAAACAGGTAATCAAACAAAGATATAACCACAAATTGCGACGAATGCTGTGTAGAAGCAAAAGGAATTAAAAGGAATTTAAGATATGACAGAGTCTGGAGATTTTATTAATATGAATATGTTCAGTTGCAAGTAAAAGAATAAAGACTACCAGTGATTTTTTAAAAACAAAGACTTTTTATCTCTCCCAACAGTAATATGGAAGTAGATCGTTCCTAAATCAGTATAGTGGCTACACTCTATCATAAAGGACCTAGTCTCTTTCTGTCTTTTCCCTTCTATGATTTCTGCTCCTCAGCATGTTGGCTTTTTGTCCTTGGGCTTCTCACTCACTGGTCTAAGCTGCTACACTTCTAAGACAACTGCAATCAAGGCATGAAGAGATGGCCAGAGTCCCCTTACTTTCTTTTTAAGTAATGTCTACACCTGACATGGGGCTTGAACTCAAGACCCCAAGATCAAGAGTCACATGCTCCACTGACTGAGCCAGCCAGGTGCCCCTGGACTTTTTATAAGAGAGTAAAAAATTCTTCTCAGAAGCTTTCTCAACAAACATGTCTTCATATCACTTTGGTCAGAAAGGGTCACATGCACATCTCTAAATCAGTCTAGGTCCACAGAAATTGGGATTCTTGTGCTTGGTTTAGATTATTTACTTCCTACCACTGGGAGAGTGAACCCCTCTCCCTGAACATGTTGCTATCCTCACAATTATCCAAGTTCCTTAAAACAGATTTTAAAAAAGGGAAATAGTTTTTTAGTAGACACAATACTGAAAATAAAAATCCAAAAGATTCATTCACCAAGTAAGTAACTAAATAGAGACAAAGACGACTCAAATATCCCTCAAAAGTTTCAAGCTTGGGTAACTACGACAATCATGCTGCCAAGAATAGATAAAAAGAGAATGTGGGAGGAAAAACTTAGTTTGTGAGAGAGACAGAAAGTAATTCCACTTTCTTCTCCTTGAGTGTGAGGTGCAATTAGACCGGTACAAATGAAGGATGAGACTTGAGGGGAAGAGCTAGACTTCAACATTGATACTGGAATCACCCACAATGAAGCAGGATTTGAAACCATGGAAATAGACAGAACCACTGGTACAGAAAAGGGAGAGAGAAAAGGGAAAATGTCAGAAAAAAACTCTTGGTGAATAGCTATAATTAGGAAATAGTAAGATGATGATGTTGCCATAAAAGGAAAAGGAGTAGTAATTAATTCTAGAGATATAAAAACCAAAGGACCACAATCACATGGCAGCCAAGAAGTTTCTTTCTTTATTTTTTAAGATTTTTTAAAAATAACATCTACCCCCAATATAGGGCTTGAACCCACAACCCCAAGATCAAGAGTTGCATGCTTTACTGGCTGAGCCAGCCAAGTGCCCCAAGAAGTAGTTTCCAAAGGAAAGGAGTGAATTGACATTGCTGACTACTCAAGGGATGTCAATGATTCCAAAATACTCTTGAAAATCTTCAGGAATATTGGGAAAATAATGCTCATGTGCACTTATTTGAATCTCTTTTTTCTCTATTCTTTTACTGAGTTTGGAAGGGAAGGAAAATATAGGTTGTCATGCTGGAAGCAATGCTAAGGTGGTAGTGGGAAGGAGCCACTAGATAAGTAATTGAGAACATTGTAAACTAAGAGGAAGGAGCCTGGAGAGAGGGGAGAGTGAGAAACAATGATGGAAAGGGAAAATGCAAAGATGTACAGAGGCTGAAAGCCAGGTTCAGACGGAGAGATGAAAATGTGAATAATGGAGGTGGTCAGAGAACATGAGATGTTGAAGAAGATGGGAAATGAATTTCAAGGTATCTAGTGGATACCAGAAGATAAAGATCAAGAGAGGTGAGAATGTTAATCCCCAGCAAACTCAAAAAGCCACCAAGAAAGAGGAGAGTAGATGCAGATGAGCACTAAAATTCACTAAGGATGGTAGGACAGAAATCTGGAAACTGGAGGTCAATAGGCAGAGATAGACTCGGTGATAGGACACTGGCCAAATAGTTAAAAATGAATTGGTAGAGGGGCGCCTGGGTGGCTCATCAGTTAAGCGTCCGACTTCAGCTCAGGTCATGATTTCACGGTTATTGGATTCGAGCCCCGCGTCGGGCTCTTGACAGCTAGCTCGGAGCCTGGAGCCTGCTTCGGATTCTGTGTCTCCCTCTCTCTGACCCTCCCCTGCTCACGTTCTCCCTCCCTCCCGCCCTCTCTCTCTCTCTCATTCTCTCTCTCTCTCAGAAATAAATAAAACATTACAAAAACGAATTGGTAGGAAGAATACAACTCAGGAAACCAGAAACACAACAAATCATGGGGTAAGCGGTGCAGGGTTGGGAATGAGGGAGATATTCATTTTATAAAGAGATGTAACTAACATAAAATCTGCTAAGGAGGTTCCCAGGCAGATGACAAGAAGAGACAAGATAGAACAGAATCCTATTCCAAGGATCCATCATAACAGAACATAATTGCAGTATAACTGAAGGCATATGTACATCCTTTTTTGTACCAGGCATAGGTCCATGACCCCTTTGAACTGTGGACAGTTCAAACAAAAATACTGCCTTCAGTGAGAACCTACAATCCCATATAGTTGCATAATAAAGCATACATATGCAGATGAGAATGTGAATTACTAAAGATGGATACAAAACATGAAAAACGATGGAGAAAGGGGCATCAGAACAGCAAAAGCCAATGTTCTCTGGGGCAAGCACACCAGTTTCTTGATAACTTAACTCCTGACAGTTAAAAGGTAAAGGCTACATATAGGGAGGAAAGAGGGACACAAAAGAAGGCAGCCGGCACTTTAGCAAAGAAGTCAAAGTACTTATTACTTTGAGAAATAAAACCAAAACGAGATTACAGGAGGCTTTCTGAGACTTCTCACACACAGAAGCACAAATTACTTGTCCAGGACTCCAGAGATTCCTGGTAAGTCAGACTGTAGACAAATAGACACAGGTGCCCTCATGAGATGTTATCAGGTCAGGGAAAGGCCAGTGAAAATAACTGACTTGAAGAAGAAGAAAGGAGGCAGAACAGAGAGAGAAGGAAAGAGGGGGAGATGGGGGTTGGTGAGGAAGGGGCAGTGAGATAGGGAAGGAAGAAAGAAACCATGAAAAGATGAGGCTGCCGAAGGCATCAGACCCCAATCTCCCTATCTCTGCATATCTTCTTATTCAAGAGTGTGACCTTTCTTAAATGAAGGCACCAAGCAGCAGAAAATGAGGGTCTGTGACCCATAAATAAGTGTGAATAATATTTAAATAAGGGAACAAAGGCCATGTAACATTCAGTGGCCACGTCAATTACATTTATGTCAACTCTTTCTTCTTGATCTTGCAATAATTGCTTCATGTTTAACAGAAGGGAAGATATCATTTATCTGCAGAAATGTGTGTGGAGGCTTTATTAAGCAATTAACCCAAGTAGGCAAATAAACACCCTCATGAAGCACCAAGAGATATATGTGGTAGGACATAAGCAGAAAAGAAAATTAGGAAGATAAAGGTTTGTACTGTGAAAACAAAAGAAGTAAAAGAATGCCTTATAGTGAAAATTCATAGTAAAAAGGACACATGGTGAGCATGATGATGCTCTACCCCTTATCACTGACAGGTGCTTTATAAGCATTTTCACAGGACTTGCTGTATACGGTGCTATTTTATATTCACTCAACCTTCTGTGATGCAGAGAACAGTTATCATTGTTTTTAGTTGACAAATGAAAACATGAGGCTTAGGTGAAAACACTTGCCTATGGGCAAACAACAGTGTCAGTAAAGAACAGACAACTGGAATTGAACCTAGATTTCTGACTCTTGGTGCTGTGGTCTGACTGGTTCTCCCAAATACTCAAACTTCTAGACTGAGCAGCATTCTTGCCCTTAAATAGAAAAGGGCATCATCTCAGGAAAGATGTCTAAATAACACCCCCAAACCCTGGGACTCCATGTTTTCAATATGCTCACTATCCCTTGAATGCCCTCTTGAAAAGGAAGTTCAACCAATCACACACTGTGTGTGTGCATGCGTGCATATAGACATGTGTTATGTGTGTGCACACCTGTATGCTGGGGGCAGGTAGGGAGCTGCAAAACCAACACTTAGGACATCAAGAGTAAATAATGAATATCAGGATAGAGCACTGAAGCCTGTCTCTCTGCATGGAAATAGTCACCTTGCATCAAGTTCCTCTTTGCATAAAACAGTGACATTTTCATGATGTTTAGGAGCCTGCTTGTGGCTTCCAAAAGCTCTGGTGCCATACCCTGCTATCACGGTAACTGCCCTCCAGTGAGCCATCAAAAGCCTGGCTAGAACATTTTAAATACAGCAGTTTGCTTGCCACCAAAACACTAAGTTGCAATATTTTATATTTATCTCTATTTAAATTTTAGTGATGCTGCATAAATGTTAACGTGGTCTTATGCTAATACAATCACAGAGAAGTCTTAATAACACCACATATTGGCATATCCCCAGAGTGAGTTATGGCCTGCTAAGCAGGCCTAATACACGCTTCTCAAGTCATTCAGTTAGTCCCCTTTAAATAAGATATGACATCAAGAATGTTACACAGTTTTGCTAAAGAAATGTATTTCCAGAAGCAATGGCAAGGGACATTTGCTCATACTGAAAGTGGAAAGAAGGTACCTGGGATTACAGCAAAGAATTCCAAAGAGTCTGGGGAGAGAGCCTAATAATATTTTATTCAGTTATTTCATGGCTTGAGAAACAAAAAGTGAGCCTCAATAAGTTCTCAAGCTTCTAAAGCCCTGAAGGTAAGACCCTGAACTTCTCTCTAGGGCTGAAATCACAGCAACCAAAGACAAACTCATAGATTCTCCACCCTTCCAGCAGATGCACATGCAAAGATTTCCTTGGGCTTCCTGAGAGCCTTTCTAGGTCTGGTAGATGAGACCAAGGGAGACGGAGTACCCTGGAAGCCACAGCCTTGACTGTCAACAAAACCACCACAGGATAACCAGGGCTTGGAGATCAAGGCACGTTTGTGATGAGGGACAGAGAGACCTGCAGGGTGCTTGGCCTCCCCTCATGCAACAATTCTTCTAGCCTTCCCAGCTTTGCCCCTCCATTTACTAAAAAAGATGCTGAAGACTTTCACCATGAGAAGGCATCAGAGATTCTGATTAAACAACAATAAACGTGGATGAAAGGCAAAGGAAATCTTTTCAAAACAAAGCGTGCAATGGCAAAAGTGTTCACAATAGCCTTTCTCCTGCAACATCTTAATCCCAACACCCAAGCAGAACAACACCTAATAGCCACCGCCCAGGCCCTTGAAGCAAGAATCAAAATACTGGTTCCTATTTTAGAGGCACAGGAACATATAGTCCTAGGAACAGATTTTCAAAAATGAAAGGAACTACAGCTCCAAAGAACCAACTGCAGCTTGAAGACGTCTTGACCTTTTTAGTATAGTGATGTAGTACCCACAAAGCTTTCTGTATCCACTCTTTAGAGATGCTGTCTCCCCAATGCTCCTGCCTTGTCACTTTTCTAGCATAACCCAGAATAACTGAAATTTAAACAAATCCCAACCCAGAGAGTACAATAACCTGACTGCATGTTGACAGTTATCAGACAATCAGGACAAGACATATTCCCCCCAAAAGGCTCTCCTTGGTCAGGTACCTCATTTATTCTTCATCAGATATGGCTTTACTGCAAAAGGATCAACTCTTAGAGTTCATTCTTTCCCACTCAACTAGCTATGGTTGGTGTAACTTTTTATGAACTTTGACTACAACAGAGAATGTGACCTATCATACATTATGAGATGTCCTTAGGGTAAGAGAGAACAGAGAGTCATACATGGTAACATCTACTTGGAATAAGGGCAGAATCAAATTCTTACTCTAGTTTCATTAGGATTACACTGCAATGTGGATAGACATGTGCAAGAAAGAGTTCAAGTGTAACCTTCTTCCAGGCCAATCAGGCCAAATAAAAAACTAGACTTCACCTGAAGGGTCCCAACAATTCTGGCCAATGGGATGTCCATCCATGCCACTCACCTGGAAAAGGCAGCCCCCAGCACAAACGCAGCATACTCCTTCACCAGGGGCTCTGTGCTGTTCAGCCCATTGATAACCACTTGAAGGCCACCAAAGGAAAGCAGGTCCTGTGCATTATCCATCTGTAACAAAAGCATGGCTTAGTATAGTCCAGCCATCAAGAAAAGAGGGGCTCTTACTGCCTTTCTTTTGGTGACTATTCTAAAAGCCTAAAAAATCAAGTAAAAACCAATGGTGGCCTTTCTAATATTCTAAAGTCTTAAATTTGAGATCTCTGAATTCATCTAACATGATTTTTGGGCACCTGTGTGGGAAATGCCAGAAATGGCACCTAGCTACTGCTTATGCCAAACATGTCCTGGAAAAGTCTAAAACCGTAATGAACCACAAAGCTTACTCCAAATGTACAAGCTGTTAACACAAAGATCTGGCATCATAAGGACTACTAAATGGTGCCATGCTTCCTGTTTATATCCAGACCCAATGTGGGCAGCAGAGACAGCAGCACTTAAAAAAAAAAAAAAGAAAAGAAAAACTGTTTTTAATTTTGTTATTATTATTGTTTTTAAATGTTTATTTATTTTTGAGATAGAGAGAGCACAAGCAGGGGAAGAGCAGAGAGACAGAGGGAAAGAGGATGTGAAGCCCGCTTTGCGCTGACAGCACTGAACCTGATGCAGGGCTCGAACTCATGAACCACGAGATCATGACCTGACCCAAAGTTGGACGCTTAACTGACTGAGCCACCCAGGTGCTCCAAAGGTTGTTTTTTAATTAGAAATCAGGGACTATGTAACAGGAACCCAGTTGCAGAGGGAGAGGGGTCTAGCAGAGGGCTAGAGGAGGAGTACCAATAGTACCCCTCTCCTTCCTCTTCCTCATTTCATACAGTCTAAGGCTGACTCATTCTGAGGGCACTCATGATAAAATCTACATAGAAGTCTCTCTCTCAAAGGCTGAAGTGTAGGTCTGTGTTCCTGGCTAGTGGCTATGATTGCACAGTGCATAACATTTCAAACAGCACTGGTCTAGGCTATCCTTTAAGGTCCAAAGCCCCAAGTCTAGACTCTTTCTCTTTTATTTTAAAGGGAGTATCATTCCCCAGGCTTCATTTGTATCCTGGAAAAATAACACTCAACTGGCTTAGAAAGGTCACTGGATCCTGTTTCGTTCATGCCATAACTATAGTTTCCATTGGAAGTATCTTTGTTCCTATAAAGGCTGCCTCTTGCCCACAGGTGGACCCTACTTTACAAGTTACCAGGACAATGCAGGAAGCTAGAGCCCAAAAATGTGACTGCTGTCTACCTTTTTCCTCCAGATGCCACAGAGCTACTTCCTATCTGACTATGCACTTCCAAACTAGACAAAGGCTCTAACAGAGAAACTGAGTTTGAAGGACTTTGCCTTTGCCTGTGTTTCTGGATGGAACTAACCTGTTTTACCACTTAGAAGATCATTTTTATATATTCTACTATCATCTCCACAAGAGCAGGGTTTTTTTTTTTCTGTCTGTCTACTCTTGTAGGTCCAGCAATTACAACAGTGCTGAGCATATACTTAGGGACTCAATAAATAACTGGGTTTTTAAAAATGTTTATTATTTATTTTCGAGAGTGAGAAAGAAAGAGAGGGACTGTGGAAGCAGGAGAGGTGGGGGGGGGGGACAGAAGATCCAAAACAGGCTCTGTGCTGACATCAGGGAGCCCGATGTGGGGCTCGAACTCATGAACTATGAGATCATGACCCAAGGCAAAGTCGGATGCTTAACTGACTGAACTACCCAGGTGCCCCAATAAATAATTGTTAAACCAATGAATAAATCTGATCAGAAAACTATGTTACTAAAATAAAGTCTACTGGGAGAAAAAAAAGGCAACCTGGGGTATCTTTGCCAACAAAATGGATGGGTCCCTGGTACGAGAGACCTGAAGACATGTCCAATCCAGAGGCCTGAATAAGCATGGAGTCTGCTCTGCCATAAGGGCCCTATGCCAGGGCTGGGATTTTTCTGTACCAATCTGTCCTCATGGAGAGGAGTGATTACTGGGCCATAGGCCAGCCAACTAGGGAGACTGAGAGCTGAGTGTTTGGCTGACATAAGCACTAATAATACTTCATGAGCCTTCCTTTCTTACATACTCTAATTTTAAAATCTAAGAATGCACTGCCTCTCTTTGATCCTCCCTCCTACAAGTTTTCTCGATAACAAAGCCATGGCTCTGAGTCCTGTCATTCCATGCCTGGGGTGGCTACTTGTCAAAGCTGGTAGGAGTTCTTAATGGAGCAGCTGCCAGTCTAACAGCCACAAAGCAACACAGCCCAGAGGTTCTGATGAGACAATTCAGGGTGTTATAAATTCTAACATTTAGATAAGCACCTCGATCTCTTCGGTATCTTTTCTCACTTGTTATTTCACAGAAGATGAGGAAGAATCATTCTGCCCACTGCACACCCAGAAGATCTAGCTTCAGAATCTGGGCCCTGCTCAGCATCACACAGGAGAAGGCATCATAAGGGTGCAGATCTGCAGCTCCCCACCTAGGTCTGGGGCCACAACTTTCCCCAGGCTGCCTTCAGGATGGGAAGGAACAGGTGAACAGAAACTCAAGGTAGAGGGAAGGAATGCATGAGGAAGGGAACTATGCCAACACTCTAGAGGAAAATAGAGAACCAGAGCACTGGCCAGACAATAAGAGGACAGGAAACAGAGAAAGGGAGAAACCATGGTAAATAACTGAGGAGTCATGCAAGGGGAGGCAAACATATTGCCCTAGGGCACATGGGGCAGAGAGAGGCTGCACCTCATAATTAACTCACTGTTTTCCAAATACATGGCTTAGCTTTTCACAAATCCTGTTTAATAATTCCAATATAGTCCTTGGGCGGATCCTGTTTGGGTCCTTGAAGCCCATGGTTCCTCAAAGCTTCTAGTTAGTGAGTCTAGAACCGGAATGGACTGGTGAAGTTTCTGGCAAGGGGAGTCCTATCTTCCTCAAAGCGAGCACTTCATTACCTGAATTCCCCCATTGCAATTAGAATTAAAGGTTAGGCTATGTCTTAATTCTCCTATGAAATCACAGCTCAACACTGTGGCACAATAACTTAAGATACCAACCCAAAGCCAAGGACCTTATATTTCTAATCTAAAGGACCTTATATTTCTAATCTAAAGTCATAAGCAGAACATTTATGACTCTTCTGCCAAGAGGGCAAGATTGGCCTCACCAAGGAAAGGGTTCCTGAGCCAACCTCAGACTGATTAGGTGATACTGAAGAAACTGTTTACCCCACTATGGGTTACTCCATAGTAACCCATGAAAGCAGAACAGGATGTCACCCCAGAGATGACACTGGCAGGCTTGCATGAATTTTTTTTTTTGCCTGGGCCCTGCTAGCCTCCTGTGTACTCACTCTCCTGTGGGTATGATAAGCTCTCCAGTGATTTTGGCCTTTTATGCTCAACTAAAAGAAGGGCCTTTAGAAACCTGATACCTAAAGATCCACCCAAGTATGTTAAATGAGAAAAAAAAATAAAAGCTGCCAAGATCAGAGCAGGACTGAGTTGGCCAATAACCCCTAGGCTTCTTAATCCTTTAAATATCTGTAACGGAAAAGCTGTTGGAATTCTTGTTTTTCACCCTGGAGAGAAAGACAGGAAAGAGGAAAGAGAACTCAGGCCCACTTTCTCTCTAAGAGGATCATAGACCTGCTATTTGAGGAATGAGAAAGAGTTTTGAGCAAAGAAAGAAGATGAAGAGGCCACATCATAATTCCTGCAGATAACAGTATACACTCATCCTCTCTCATCACAAAGGCTGGCAAAATCCAAAAGAAAGAAAGAAAGAAAGAAGGTCTTTTAGCCTAGTTTATAGAGTACAAGGACATAGTCATGCGTGGGAGGATACTGAAGATCTATATCTTGATGAGGATCTCAAACAAGCTTTTGATTATGATTACATAGTCTTCCTGGGCCACCATCGTCCCTAGTCTGAATTACCGCAAGAGCCTCCTATTTGGTTTCCGTCCTTCTACCCACACCCCTTGTCTCCAGTCTAATTCTTAACAAAACAGGGAAAGGGATCCTTTAAAGCTAAGTCACAGCATGTTGCTTTTATGCTCAAAAACCTTTAATAATGTTCAGTTTCATATTCTTTTCCATGGTCTACAAGGCAATCCATGATCTTCCTCCCGTCATCTGTCTAAGCTTCATCTACTTCCCTCTGTTCTTTCAGCTCCAACTACATGGCCTTGCTCTGATCCCACAAACACACTACACATGCTCCCACCTTAAGGGTTTGGCACGTGCTATGTCTCCTGCCTGAGATGCTCCTTTCCAACACTGCCAGTCCTTACCAAATTCTACCTTTATTTTCCCAGAGTATTTTTCAACTTTAAACACACCATCCATACTTATTAGTTATTAGTTGTATTTATTATCTATCTGCCTCTGCTATATGGTAAGCTCCAATTTTGTTCCCAGGATGTATTTTAAGTGCCTGAAATAGGTCTTGGGACTTACTGGCATGGAGTAAATTAATTTATTGCATAAATAAATAGGTTCTCTTGGCTCCTTCTCCTTAGATCTACCTAATCCCTTCTGAGCTTCATTAAAATGATACCAGTATCCTGGGAGAGGAAGAGAAACCAAAAGGTAAAGAGCACAGTTTCGGGTCAGACAGACCTTACTGCAGATCCCTGCTCTAGCACTCACTAATTAGGTGAATGTCAGCAATCTTAGATGTGACCTGTGTCTTATCTGCCTCAATTATAAATTGCAACTAATAACAGCACCCACTCAAAAGGCAGCTGTGGAAGTCAACGAATTAATGTGTACAAAGTACTTGAGTAAGTGCCTTGTCTATGGCAATGCTCAACAAATATTAACTATTATAATTATGGCACAAGTGTGATCAGTCCTTTTCCTGTTGCAAATTCTCCAATGAGTCTTAAAATCAAGGATAAAAACATAAAGAGCCTGATATTCCCAATTCCATCTCTCTGAATCTCTAACCTTTCCACTTTATCTATGCTACCATATCCAGTACTTCCCAGGTCCTCAGTCTCACCAAGCTCTCTCTTCTCTACCTCAGACTCTTTGCATACGTTGTTTCCTCTGCCTGTAGTACTCTGATCCAAGGGTTGGCAAACTTTCTCCAAAGGGCTGATAGTAATTATTTGTGGCTTTTGTGAGCCATAGGGTTTCTGTCAGAACTATTAAACTCTGCATCGTACCATAAAAATAGCCCCAAACAATAGAACATAAAGAAACAGGTGTGGCTGTGTCCAATAAAACTTTATCTACAAAAGCCTTCCTCAACACCCCTAACTAGGCTAAGTTTCCTGTTATATACTTCCGCTTTATACTCTGGAGCCCTTATCACAAGTTTAAATTCTAATTATCTCATTATTAAATTGTTCATTGTTCAATTGTTCATTATTTAATTGTTCCCTCTACCAAACTATAAGCTACATGAAACAGAAACCATGTCTATTTTGCCTCTGATGTATCATCAGTGTTGACAAAATCATGGAGGTTTGAGAGAAGGAAAGATCCTGATGCTAATTCCGTAGGATTTAGGGCAGGGAGGTTTGTTGGTGGAGATAATAGTTCAAAGTCAGATTTATGGACAAAGAAATAACAATACCTGATGGACATAATATTCAAGATCAAAGAGTGCAGCAATCTTCTCTTCTAGGCTGGAGCTGGAACTATTGAACTTGTTGATCAGCCGCACCATGATCTGCATGTCAGTCTCAATGACAACATTCAGCTCCTCAAAGTCCTTCTTCAGCTCCTCAATGGGGCGAAAGAGCCGTTTAACCTTGGCCTGCCTTGCCTAAGAAGATAATTGAAACAAATAGATACTTAGGAGACATTTCCCCAAGACTCTTGTGGTCTACCATGGATGCCCATTTTCACGAACTGCTACTCCAGAATTCAAAAACCTTCTTTCATCTGTGCTATCCAAAAATCCTGCTACAGGAATATCTCATTTTATTGCACTTCACTTTGGCACACTTAGAGATATTACATTTTTTACAAATTGGAAGTCTGTGGTAACCTGCATTTAGCAAGGCTATCAGCACCATTTTTCCAACATTTGCTCGTTTTGTGTCTGTCACATTTTGGTAATTTTTGGAATATATCAAACTTTTTCATTATTATTATATTTGTTATGGTGCTCTATGATAAGTGGTTTTTGAGATTACTATTGTAACTGTTTTGCGTAGCCACAAACCACACCCATATGAGACAGTGAACTTAACTCAAGTGTTGTATATGTTCTGACTGCTCCACGGACATGCAATTCTCCTATGTCCCAATCTCTCCTCAGGCCTCCATATTTCCTGAGACACAATGATACCGAAATTAGGCCAAATAATAACCCTACAATGGGTCCTTAAGTGTTCAAGTGAAAGCAAGAGTCTCACATCTCATTTTAAATCAAAAGCTAGAAATGATCAAGCTTAGTGAGGAAGGCATGTTAAGAGATAGCAAAAGACAAGCTTGTTGTGCCAAATAATTAGCCAAGGTGTGAATGCCAAGAGTTCCTTAAAAAAATTCAAAGTGCTACTCTAATGAACACAGGAAGGATAAGAAAGCAAAACAGTCTTTTGCTGATATGGAGAAAGTTCTAGTGGTCTAGACAGAAGATCAAACCAGTCACAACATTTCCTTAAGCCAAAGCCTAATCCATAGGAAGGCCCTAAACTTATTTTAATTCTATGAATGCTGAGAGAGGTGAGGAAGCTATAGAAGAAAAAGTGTGAAGCTAGCAGAGACTGGTTCACGAGGCTTAAGAAACCAAGCCACCTCCATAACATACGAGTGCAAGGTGAAGCAGCAAGTGCTGATATAGAAGCTGCAGCAAGTTTTCTGGAAGATCTAGCTAATTCATGAAGGTGGCTATATTCTAGCAACAGATTTTCAATGTAGATGAAATAGCCCTCTATTGGAAGAAGATGCCATCTAGGACTTATAGAGATAGAGAGGAGAAGTTAATGCCTGGCTTCAAAGCACAGGCTGATTTTCTTGTTAGGAGCTAATGTAGCTGATAACTTTAAGTTGAAACCGGTGTTTATTTACTATTGAAAAAAATCCAAGGTCCCTTAGAATTAAGCTAAATCTACCTGGCCTGTTTTCTATAAATAGAACAACAAAGCCTGAATGACAGCATGTCTGCTTATAACATGGTTTACTCAATTATGTTAATAAGACCACTGTTGAGACATTCGGCTCAGGGTAAAAAAAACAAAAACAAAAACAAAAAAACTCCTTTCCAAACATTACTGCTTATGGACAATGCACCTGGTCACCCAAGAGCTTTGATGGAGATGTACAATGAGACTGATGTTGTTTTCATGGCTGCTAACATAACATCTATTCTGCAGGCCATGGATCAAGGATTCACTTTGACTTTTAAGTTCCAATTAGAATATTAAGAAAATACAGGGGTGCCTGTGTGGCTCAGTCGATTAAGCGTCCAACTTCAGCTCAGGTCATGATCTCACCGTTTGTGGGTTCGAGCCCCGTGTCAAGCTTTGTGAAAACCTGTTAGAAAGGATTCACTACTCTAGATACCATTAAGAATATTGGTGATTCATGGGAAGAGGTCAAAATATCAACATTCACGGGAGTTTGGAAGAAGTAGATTCCAGCCTCATGGATGAATGTGAGGAGTTCAAGACTTCAGTGGAGGAAGTCACTGCAGATGTGGTGGAAAAATGTAGAGAATTAGAATTAGAAACGGAGCCTGAAGATGTGACTAAACTGTTCCAAGAGGATGATAAAACTTGAGCAAACGAGGAATCACTTCTCATGGATGGGCAAAGACAGTGGTTGCCTGACGTGAAATCCACTCCTGGTGAAGATGCTGTGAAGATAGTTGAAAAGTGACAACAAGGGGCGCCTGGGTGGCTCAGTCGGTTAAGCGTCCAACTTCGGCTCAGGTCATGATCTCACAGTTCATGGGTTCGAGCCCCGCATCGGGCTTTGTGCTGACAGCTAGCTCAGAGCCTGGAGCCTGCTTCAGATTCTGTATCTTTCTCTCTGACCCTCCACTGCTCACGCTCGCTCTCTCTCTCTCTCTCTCTCTCTCAGAAATAAATAAAACATTTAAAACAAGTGACAACAAAGGATTTAGAATATTCCATAAACTTAGTTGATAAAACAGCAGGGTTTGAGAGAACAGGTTCCACTTTTTTGAGAGAAGTTCAACTGTGGGTAGGATGCTACCAAGCAGCATCACATGCTACAAAGAAACTTCATGCAATTGTTCGATGTGGCAAACTTCACTGTTGTCTTACTGTAAGAAATTGCCACAGCCACCCTAACATTCAGCAGCCACTACCCTCATCAGTCAAGCAGCCATGAGCACTGAGGCAGGACCGTCCCCAAGCAAAAGGATTACAACTCACTAAAGGCTCAGGTGGTTGGCATTTTTTGGCAATAAAGTACTTTTTGAATTAAGGTGTAATTTTTTAAAGACATAATGCTATTCTACATTTAACAGAGTACAGTATAAAATAAACATAACTTTTATATGCACTAGGAAACCAAAAAATTAATCTGACTTGCTTTATTGCAGCGGCCTAGAACCAAACCCACAATATCTCCAAGGCATGCCTGCATCTTCTAACATGCCCACAAAAGAGAGCCCTCAGAGTCTAACCATACGTAAATTTGCCCTAAAAATACACTCACAATTTTCCAAGGCTCACTTATCCCAGTCTGACTTCCAATGTTCAAGAAGAAAGGAAAGTCTTTTCGTGGCAATCAATGAGGTCAGGCAAGCTCACCTTCAACCCCTAACTTCACATGAAAGGCTGAAGTCTAGGGTCGAATTATCTATACCTTGGTTCTCTATCTTCTATAATCACTGAATACCTTTGCTTTGCCCTGCCCAATCCAGCAACATTTTAGGGAAACCGGATGTAGGAAACTGTGAGTAAAGAGCTATCAGAGTGGGAGCAATCTACTGATGAAAATTAAATCACTGTCATTACTGTCAATCTAACTACAGGTGTACAATTTGTTCAACTATCTGAAGTGGCTAAATTACTGTATGTGCTATACTCAAGTCTCAATTTTTCTCTGAATCCCTCCCCACCATACATACAGAAAAAAAAGTTTTAAAAATGAAGTTATGTTGGAAGTGAATAAAAGACTTTAATTAGATACTTTATACATGTGACATGTGTGTTTACTTCCCAATTGTAGAGGATAGTGCTTATAAATAGAGTCTGAAAGGTCATGGTGGTTTGAATCTCTATCTTCCAAGAAAAAGTAAAAGGCACGAATATTTATAAAAAACAATGAACAGCTGTCAGCTCCAAAGTGCTCATCTATTACCTATGGGTTTTCTCCCCAGTTACAAGCACTCCATAGAAACACCAACCAAAGAAATGAATCAGCCTCCCTTAAAAAAAGACCAAGCTCCTAGCAGTGCAATCACATCTATGGGATGTCATATCCTGTTTCTTTGGGCTAAAACAAGAGTGAAAATCTTCCCCTACAGCCAGCTAAAGGACTCTGGAGGGCTGCCAAAAGGAAGGGCCAAGAGGTCTGGGGAAGCTGAGTCACTGCCTAGAGCTGTGAGATGACAGGCAACTGAGCAGGGTAAGAAACAAGGCACCTCTACCTCACAAAAGTGATGTGCACCTGGCCCTCAAGAAGGCCTTTAAAGAAACCAAAAATAACTTTTTATTTTGCAATAATTATAAACTCACAGAAAGTTACAAAAAATAATGCAGGAGTACTATGTACCCTTTGTTCAGCTGCCCCCAATGCTAACACCTTACATAACAACAGTATGCTAACAAAACCAAGAAAATAACAAAGGTACAATACTGTTAACTCGACTATAAGGCTTATTCAGATTTTATCAGCTTTTACATGTACACATTTGCATGTATGCGCATGTATATTATTCTATGCAGTTTTATCCAATATATACATTCATGTAGCCACCAGAAAAATCAGGCTACTGAACTATTCCACCACCACCAAATTTATAGCTGCACCTCATTCTCCCACCAATCCCTGTGCCCTGGCAACCACTAATTTGTTCTACATCTGCTTAATTCTAGCATTTGAAGAATGTTATAAAGATGGAATCACACAGTCTGTAATCCTTTGAGATTGGCTTTTTTTTTTTTTAACTTGAAATAATGCACTTGAGATCTATCCAAGTTATCACATGTATCAATGGTTCATTTACATTTATTTTGTTTAAGTTTATTTATTTTTTGAGAGAGAGAAAGAGAATATGAAAGTGAAAGAGAGAGAGAGAGAGAGCGCGCGCGCGTACCCATGTGGGGGAGGGGCAGAGAGAGAATCCCAAGTAGGCTCTACATTGTCAGAGCGGAGCCTGACATGGGGTTTGAACTCACAAATTTTGAGACCATGACCTGAGCTGAAATCAAGAGCTGGGTGGCTCAGTCGGTTAAGCGTCCAACTTTGACTCAGGTCATGATCTCACAGTTCATGGGTTTAAGCCCTGTATCAGGCTCTGTGCTGACAGCTCAGAGCCTGGAGCCTGTCTTTGGATTCTCTCCCTCTCTCTCTGACTCTCTGATCACGCGGTCTCTCTGTCTCTCTCAAAAATAAATAAAAAACCCTAAAAATAAAAAAAAAAGTAATCAAGAGTGAGATGCTTAATAGACTTAGCCACCCAGGCGCCTCAACGGTTCATTTATTTTTAATGCTGAGTAGAATTCCACACTATAGGTATACAGTTTGCTTAACCATTCGCCTGTTGAACATTTGAGATGTTTCCAGGTATTGGCTATTATGAATAAAATCACATGAGCATCTGTATAACATTTGTACAAAGGCTTTTAAAAACAAATGTTTATTTATTTTGAGAGAGAGAGAGAGCGAGCAGGGGAGGGGCAAGAGAGAGGGAGAGAGAAAATCCCAAGCAGGCTCAGCATTGCCAGTACAGAGCTCAATGTAGGGCTCAAACTCACAAACCGGGAGACCAGGACTGGAGTCAAAATCAACAGTTGGATGCTTAACTGACTGAGCCACTCATATGCCCCTGAATAAAGGTGTTTTTTTTTTTTATATAAATTTAAGTTCTTAGTTCTCTGGGATAAATGCTCACAAGCACAACTAGTGGGTCATACAATAAACGTATGTTTGGTTTTATAAGAAACTGCCTGTTTTCCACAGTTACTGTACCATTTTACATTCTCACCAACAATGTATGAAAGACCCAGTTTCCCCACATTCCCACTAGTATTTAGTATTACCATCATTTTTGTTGTAGGTATTCTAATAGATGTGTAGTGCTACCTCATTGTGGATTTAATTTGCATTTCTCCAAAAGCTAATGACATTAAACATCTTCTCATGTGCTTATTTGTCATCCACAAATCCTCTTTGGTGAAATATCTGTCTGTTCATTTCCTTTGTTCATTCTCTAAATACATTGTTGTTTTTACTGCTGAGCTTTTAGAGTTCTTTGTAGTCTAGATACAAGTCTTTAATCAGTCTTTGCTTTACACAGAACTTTAATGTGCCAAGTTCAAGGACTATAGTTTAGCTAACACCATTCTCCCAACACTACTCAAATTTCAGTTACTACCAATTTCAGTTAACTATAACTGCATCAAGTACAAATTCTGCGACTAGCTCTCAGTTCACAAATCACTACATACAAATGCTCGTGATGATGAGTGGCTGATCACACTACTTCTTTCAAAGTCTGTCTGGTCACTGTGGATTCATTACTCAGTTCATACACAGATGTCAAGTGTGTAGTTATAGGACTTCCTCATCCTCTAATGATTAAACCATTGTAACATTTCATAAAAATGGATAATCAAAAGAAAGAACTGGTCGATAAAGATGAAAGTGTAGCAAAGAAATAAATAGGAATTCTGGTAGTAACATTCATATTTAACATATATGTAGTTACAGAGTAAGTCATATTTTTGCTTCAACTATCAAACATTATTTTTAAAACAGAAAGTCTACACTTTCCCCCTTTTTTGATACATTTCATTGTTCTTTTTTTTTTCTGATGTTCTAAGTTTCTCTCTATTATTTCCTTTCTATTTGGAGAATATTCTTTAGTCATTCTTTTAGGCAGGTCTGCTGGTGACAAATCCTTTTAATTTCCTTTTATGAAAGAATGCCTTGATTTCTTATTCACTCGTGAAGAATATTTTCATTGGGTATAAAATTCTAAGGGTATCATTTTTTTCAGTGCTTGAAAAATACTGTGCCACACACTCAGGTCTCTGTGTTATCAAATGAAAAATGGACTGTCAATCATTGTTCCAGTAGTATATGGTTTCTGACTAGCTGCTTTCAACATTTTTTCTGTATTTAATTTTCAGGAGGTTGACTGTGAAGAGCCATGGTGTTGGTTTTTCTGAGTCCATCCTACTGAAAATTCACTCAGTTTCATAAATCTATTTGTTTATGCTCTTAACCATATTTGGAGACTTTTCCATTTTATTTTTTTTAATGTTTATTTTGAAAGGGGGGGGACAGAAAGAGAGGGATACACAGAACCTGAAGGAGGCTCCAGGATCCAATCTGTCAGTACAGAGCCCAACACAGGGCTTGAACTCATGAACCCTGAGATTATGACCTTAGCTGAAGTCAGATGCTTAACCAACCAAGGCACCCAAGCACTCCCCATCTTTATTTCTTGGTTTATGTTCTCATTATTTTTCAGTATTCTTTCTCCTTTCCTAAGGCTCCAATGACAAAAATGTTAACTCTTTTGTTATAATCACACAGGTCCCTAAGTCTCCATTCCTTGTTTTCTATTTATTTCCTCTGTTAGATTCTTTTAGTAATTTCTGTCAAGTTCACTGGTTCTTCTCTCTCTTCCCTATTCTGCTACTGAGCCCATTCAGTGTTTTTAAACAATTTTGTTCTATTTTTCCAATTCTAAAAATTCCATTTGATTGTTTTTTATATCATCTATTTCTTTGCTGAGGTTTTCATTTGTTTCAAGAGTTTTCACAACTGTTTGTTGAGCCAGTTTTATGTTAATTGCTTTAAAGTCTTTGTAATTCAAAAATTCTGGATCTTTTCACTGTGTGCATCTGTTAATTGTCCTTCCTAGTTCAAGGTTTGATTTTCTTAGTTCTTGGTATGGTGAGGGTTGTTTTATTTTTGTTTTTATTTATTTTTTGTATCCTGGACATTTTGGGTATGAAGTTTTAAGACATGAAACCTATTCAATCTTTCTTTTCAGCAGGTAATCAATGTTTACATTTAATATTCTGGTTCTATCCTTCTTGTATGACTGTAACTGTAAGACAGTTTAGTTTCCAGACCCTTTGGAGGGTTATTTTGGTCTGTTTCCTTTATGTGCTACCCAGAGGCTCATCTAAAAACCCAGCAGTGTTCCCAGAGTGGGGAGCAGAATGATGCCTCACCGTGTCAGTGCCACCAAGTAGAAGGTAGGACTACAGACTCTCCATTCACCACCACACCCTAGGCCCACCCCCTACACCTTAGTTCAGTTCTCAGATCTTCTGCTATGTTAATTCTGGTCAGTTTCTCATATGAGTCACTAGAAAGTATACCCAGAACTTCATTTGTGAAATCCCTTTCTCCAGCTCCCTTCTCTCCAAAATCCTATCACAGCTTACTAGTTAGGAGAAAGAACATCAATCACCTGCCACCAGTGGATACTCTACATTGGTCTTTCCTTAGCTTCTATATCACTTGGTGGGGGAACTGAAACACTTCTTCATTGCTGCTGGTCTGAGGGTGGAAGTTCAGGCTTATCACTTAGCCTCACTGACACTGCCCCAGAATGGGGAGCAGAATGATGCCTCACACCATGTCAGTGTCACCAAGTAGAATGTAGGACTACAGACTCTCCATTCACCACCACCCCCTAGGCCCACCCCCAACACCACCAACACACACAATGGCATCATCTCAGCTCCAAATGAAAAACCACCTTGGTAGTGTCAGGCAGGAGAAGATATTCAAATACACTTCTTGGTGTCTGAAGACACCATCCCAACAGGAGAAGCAGCCTGCTACTTCCATATGAAGGGTGGGAAACCAGGCTCCTCACTTGGTGTCTCAGGTAACACACCAGCAGGGGAAGCAGAGAATAGTTTTCTACCACGGGGCAGTTCCAGCTCTCTGTTCAACTCTCACTGACGCCACCTTGGACAAGATAGCAGAGCACTGCATCACATCATCTCATTGCCATTAGCAGGGGGACTAAGTTCAGCCTCCCCAGTTGGCTTCTGCTGACACAATTCTGATGGAGGAATAAGAGTACAGCCAGCTACCACCAAGTGGAAGGTAGACATCCAAGTTCCCTATTCAACTTCCACCGGTAGTCAGGGTAGGTAGGTAGATTTCCATTGTTTTTGGCTAAAGTAACCAAAAGTATTGTCAAAAAGGGGTTTGTTCTATTAGGCTGCCCTTTTCCTAGTGATTTCTCTACAAAGACCAAGCCTTCGTTAGGGCTTTTTCTATCTGTACCTGTTAGCATTTCCTGGGTGTGGGCTCCTCTGATGCCCACGCTGAGATATACAAAGCACAAAAAGAAAGCCCAAGGAACTCACTGTTATGTCATTCTTCCAATTCTAAGGATCCTAGCCAGTCTACTTTCTTCTTCCCACCTTTCAGAGTCTTCTTATATTTGCTTTTAGTATTATGTCCAAGGTTTTTGGTTGTCCTTAGCAGGAGAAATAGTAAGAAATGAGTCTACTCTATCTTGTCCAAAATCAAAAGTTTAAGAAGGTCCTATTTTTAAATGGAGCAATTTATAGATACAGGTGAACAAGAGCTGAAATAATAAAGCATCAAGCCATTTGTATGGTAATAGGGGTATAGAGGGGTCAGATTCAACAACAGCCCTTTGGCTGGACAGAGCTTTTCCTCAAAGCAAGGGATCCTGGGAAGGATTGGTTCATTTAAATCTAAGGTACCAATATATACAATAGAATTGGTACCCTTCCACCTAAAAACTCAAGTAAAAAAATTTCCATTGATAGGATATGGCACAATATTTGACAGTGTTATTTTTATAAATAGCAAAAGCACCATAAAACCTGGGTTTAAAGACTGATAAATAAAAAGTATGATGCTATCTGTAGCCAAGAACTTGAGGTATCTCAGAAACTCCCCAACCTACTCCAAGTCAATTTATTTACCAGTCCCAAGGGCACTGACAATGAGCTGAGTCAATCTAGACAGGCTCCAAATAAAAGCAGGAAAAAAAACCCAGGACTGAACACCTCAGTGAAGAAGCCAATAACCTACGCTCTGCAGAAGTTTAAAAAAAAAAAAAAGAGTATGGCAACCGTATCTTCGAACTGACAGCTGCCTTAAACCATCTGGGACAGAGATCCTGCATTTGGGTACTGGTATTGCGATCTCCTCTTCTAAGGGAAAAGGATTCTTTTCAGTTGCCAAAAACAGCAACTGAAAAATTAATCTATTGCTTCTACGTTAAAAAAGAGTATTTTCTTAACATTCATAGTTTTATACACAAACTTTATAATGTCAAAGACTGCCATTAAGGGGCGCCTGGGTGGCTCAGTTGGTTAAGCGTCCGACTTTCGCTTAGGTCATGATCTCGCGGTTCGTGGGTTCGAGCCCCGCGTCGGGCTCTGTGCTGACAGCCAGCTCGGAGCCTGGAGCCTATTTCAGAGTCTGTATCTCCCTCTCTCTCTGACCCTCCCCTGCTCACGCTCTCTCTCTCTCTCTCTCTCCTAGAAATAAATAAAAATATAAACAAAAAAAAAAAGACTGCCATTAAAAGAGAACAAAGAGAAGAGGGGTGCCTGGGTGGCTCAGTCAGTTAAGCGTCAGACTTCGGCCCACTTTGGCTCAGGTCATGATCTCACTTCTTTTGAGTTCGAGCCCTGCATCAGGCTCTGGGACTCCTAATGACAGCTGGGAGCCTGGAGCCTGCTTAGGATTCTGTGTCTCCTTGCCCCTCTCTCTCTCTCTCTCTCTCTCTTTCTCAAATATAAACATTAAAAAAAATTTAGGGGCTCCTGGATGGCTCAGTCAGTTAAGCACCCAACTTCAGCTCAGGTCATGATCTCACACCTCACGAGTTTAAGCCCACGTCACGCTCTATCTGTACTGACAGCTCAGAGCTGCTTCAGATTCTGTATCTCCGTCTCTCTCCACACCTCCCCAAATCACGCTCTGTCTCTCTCTCCTGAAAAAATAAGCATTAAAAAAAAAAGAGAGAACAAGAGATGGGGGACAGTGGGTCTTCCACCCACAGAGAAAACATGGAACAGAGGCTGACTGCTTGCTACCATCAGGCCCATATGGGGCCCATGGTGAAGGGATGGTAAGTGGGAATGAGCCCAACCCCTGGCCACAGAAATGTCAATCTCTGCTCCAGGTACCTAGGCAAACATTGCTCTCCTCCGGTGGCCTCAGCTTCACTAGTTATGGGGATTTGCTCTTCCTCACCCTCCCAACTCCAGTTAATATTTCTGTGCTGGAATGAAATTTTATCTATCACCTTCCTATGCCCACTGCTGCTGCTACTGCCATCCTGCTACTCATCTCATACCATATACACTCTCCATGCTGGTAAATGTGAATTCACTAAGAAGAGTAAGACATGGAGACTTGGTCTGCATGTTAACACATCCTAATTAGGTCCTCCCTGATACCAAAAAAAGGAAGGAAGAAGAAAAGAAAAGAAAACGGCTGATCCGTCTCACAATTGCTTAACACTAAGGATCTGAGGGACCTCAGGCTTCCTCCACTTAATATACAAGCTACCAAGGATTCTGGGGCAGAATCCTTATCAGGATCCTGTCAGGATTCTGGGGCAGTGGCACAGACGCAAACAAATCAAAAGAGAATTATGAGGGTAAGAGGGAAAGAGAAACTTGCAAAGGTCTCCAAAATAGCCACTGGAGGAGCTTTTTTGAAAGACAGGATTCAAATGGAAATGTAAAAACTGATTTGCGACATTCTCTGGCTATCACGTGAGTTCACTATCTAAAGAGTAAGCTTTCTTTCTGGTATAAGCCTGTACCCACAAGCCCTTCCAGACACTAGGGGCAGAACCAAGGGGCTGCAATTCTGCCTTTTTCTCCTTCTCATTCCCTTACCTTGTACACAAATTTAAAACTGGAGGAAACATCAGCCATCCTCTTGTTCCCCATCCCCACCAGCCCCACCGCCTTGTTGTGCATTTAAGGAACCTGAGGCCTGGAATAGGGAATACTTTTGCTACATGTTCAAAGGACAAGGATCAAGACTTCCTTCCGAGCCCAGCTCCTCTGTCCTTTAAGCTTTTGTCTAATCCAAGTGTTAAGTGAAGAGATCTGGGTTTTACTCTCTACACTCCTCACTCTTGTCTATGATAATGAAGAATACAACTATCTCTGCCTTGTGCCTCAATTTGTTGAGGCCCAAACATGTAATGTGAAGTTGGATCCTAAACAATAAAATGCTCCATTATTGGTATTTCTAAAAAACAGTCCAAAGAGGATTACTTATTTGGCACTAACTGCTCTTTAAATTATTTTACAATATTATTATCATTACTCTATGTTTACTGTAACAGCTTTTGGGAAGAAGTGAGTCCCTTCAAGGCCTTCTTGTAGGCTTATACTGACTCCTTGGAAAGAATATCACACACCTTGTCTTCCTTTGAACTCTCCACTTCTGCCCCCTCCTTGAATTTTGCAAGGGCACTCTTGAGGTCCTGAGATGTGTAAGTGTTGGTGTTGATGTCCAGCCTGTCCAAAAAGAAGATGATGGTCAGAAAGGAGGCACCATCTCTGCCAAGAAACTTCCTGGGTGGCTGGTACTCCCAAACAAGGTAAGCCATGGCTAGCTCTTACTCAGAATGCACCACCCTAGCTTTGCCTGTGGTCAGCCACAAGTCCAACAGATGATCTTACCTTAGGGCTAGAAGAGGAAATAAAAGCTGAAGAAAGGGTCATTTCATGAAAGACAACAAAATGGCACGGGGCAGCTACTTGGGTAGAAATTAAGTCTAGAATGACTGTGCAATGCTGTTCTGTCAGCTTGTGCCAAGGCCAGACCTTCTGGAGGGTAGTGCGCACAGACAAGGGCAGTAACAAACACCCTATTTATAGTCTTCTAATAAAGGGATCAGTAAGGACCTGTGCCCCCCATGCATATCTGGTCTAATTTTTACAAAGCAGCTTTTCTTCACAAAAACAGTTTAGATAAGTTCACACCTTTAAAACCAACTCCTGGGCCCAGAGTAGATGCAGAAGTTATTTGTCAACCTGACAAAGGAATGGGTTTGAAATATCAAGGACTAGAAGCAAAGCCAACCGTGTTCCATTGTCAGTCTCCAAGGAGAGGGAGGAAAGGAACCAACGCGGATGTAATCTCAGGAACCTGGCAGAGATTAGAGTGGCATCCTCTCAAAACCCCCTGGAGGTGATCCAAGTGACAACCACTGTTCTTGACTGGAGAGGAGGCATTCATGGGTGGGGGGTGGATTTTGCCACCAACAATGATTTCAGGTCAGTGAGCAGAGAGATCAGACCAAGACTGACATGGACAAAGGAAAGTGTGGAATGTGGTCTGTGCTTGACAAGACTGTCAGCAACGGGGGGCCGGGGGGTTAAGGAGATTACAGAGATGGCGAAGTAAGGGGCTTCTGGACTACTCCGGGCAAGATAAGCACATCAGTGAAACAGTTAAGTTCCTAGCAGGCCTCAGCTCTCATGAGAGGCAGGTGCTTAGGGCTTTGCTTACTTCTCATTTAGTCTTTTATTCATCCTAGAGACTCCTTAGAACCCTGAGAAAAAACACTTGTCTACTCTAAACTTCAGTCCTCATAAACTAATTAATAATTGCTAATCACTCCCATTTACTGAACACTTAAGCATGTGTCAGTCAATGTTTTAATCCTTTAGAAATAATATTTCATTCAAATGATTACCACAATCCTACAAGGTAGGGAAGAGAATCCCTCTCCCAAAAGAGCATCACCCACTGCTAACAGCATGAGGATGCCACTGCCTTGCCCTTTACCCCTAAGAGAGAGCTAAGTATTAGGGCCACAGCTTTTGCTTTTCTCCTCTAATACTTGGTCGGGACAAATCCCATCATGTCTCCTATCTCCATTTATTGCCTTAAGTCCCACTCCTCCAGGTCACTCACTATCATCTCTTCTCAGTCCCAACTACACACACACAAGTGTGCACATATGTGCCTGCAGAAACAGACAGAAAACCATCTTCAGCTGATATTTTCACTTCACTCTTCACTGAGAAAAATAGATGTTATCATCAAGAACTCCTTTATATTCCCCTCATCAGCTCTATACACTAACCTGCACCAAATCTAGATTCTCTGCTTTCCTTTCTAAGACAATGAATGACAGTGTCCTTGCTCCTATTAAACTTAAGTTCCACATCCCACTTCTCTTTGCAAAGCTTTAACCCCCATAATTATACTGTTCCCTCCTGTCTGCATTATCAATTTCTCCCTTTGGCTGGATTATTCCCTTGAGTATACAAACACTCTTTTGACTCCATGATCTCTAATTATCACACCATTTCCCTGCTCTCCTTCAGAGTAAAACTTTATGAACACACTGTCATGTGTTAACTTACTATTCTCATCTTCGTTACTGCTATTTATACTGCCATTTGCTCTAAATTCCCTAACCATTCCCTAATAAAACTTGTCATAAAAATTACTAGTAATTTACGACTAGATCCAATGGACTCTTCACTAATGTCATGTTCCTCAACCACTCGGCAGCATTTACATAGTTCACCTCTCCCTCCTTGAAACACTCTTCTTTCTTGCTTTTTGTTACCACACTCTGCTGCTTCTTCCCCTTCCTCCCTCCTTCTCTAACTCTTGTGCTAGTTCTTTATCTCCTACCTGAACCCTATATACTGGAATGCCTTGAAGTTCAATCCTAGACAATCTTCTCTACTTTCATACTCTCCCCCAAACTTATATCTCGGATCCAATCATCTCCCCTGAGTGACAGCCAGACTCTTAGTACAACTACCTGATAAATCTCGGATCTGGAATGTTTATCAGGCACCTCAAACTTATTACATCTAAAACATGGGTCACGATGTTCCTCTCCCAATCTTTTCTGCTTCAATAAATGGTACTTCTTTATCTCAGAGCCCTCCACACCACCTTCCATCAATCCCAATCTAAATGGTAAGAAGTCCTATTGGCACAACCTCCAAATTAAATCTCCAAACCCATATGCTCTCCATCATGACACTCTAGACTCAACCACCTGTATGTCTTACCTGATCTTCTGAAATGACACCCTAATTGTCTCTGCATTTCTTACATCCACCCTCAATCTATCCCCCGTGCGCACACTTTAATTACATTAAACCATTCTCCCACCCCAAATCCTCCACTGGCTCTCTATCACAATTATAATTAAATGAAGACCACTCAACATGCACCTCAAAACTCCATATGATCTGGCTCCTCTTATCTCTCCCTAATCATCTATTAGTCTTCTTCCTTTACCTACTCTCTAGTCACCCTAATCATTTTCCTGTTTCTCAAACCTGATAAAGTCTTTTCTTGACAAAGCTAGGCTCTCTTCTTATTCCTGCTGCCTGAGATACTCTAACCTTAAACATAAAAAATTAACTCTTTGTATGACTAAATCCCCATCAGTCTTCAGGCCTAAGTTCAAAAATCATCTTAATGAGGTCTTCCAAATCATCCTATCTAAACTGGTATCCACCAGAGACTGATTATCTTGTTTATTTCTTGCCTACTATTTACCACTATCTGTAACTACTTTATATGCATTTTTATTTTTCAGTTTATCTTCCTGCTAGTGTCCACAAGGCTGGCATCCTATTTTGTTTACTACTGTATCTCCAATACCTGGTACAAAGACATTCAATAGGTCTTTTGTGAAATGAATGAACAGAGCAAGAAAATGGCCCTGTCTTGGACCACACCCTTAACTATAAAGTCATACTGTACCATGGTAGATGCTCAACCCAAGATGGGACAGCCTGGATGTACTCTCTCTGTCATCCCTACAAAGAAGACGGTTGCTCCAGGGCAAAAAGAGAGATACAATGTCGAGACACTGACAGGGATATGGACTAAAACCAGTGGAGGTAACAATGCCTAACAACACCTAAAGAACAAGAGAACACCCTGCTGCTAGGAACCAAATATACCGTGAAGTCAGGCAGTGCTGAGAAAAGCCTCTGAAACGAGTCAGAGTCAGATGCCTTGTCCCAGGCTTTACAGCCCAGAGGCATTACAGCTCTAGGTAGCCGCGTGGCCAGTCACATATCCAGCAGGACTAGTGGAGAGGCTGCCATGGATCAGGCTGAAGGGACCTATCCCCATCTCTCCTTGGCTAGTGATACCTAAAACTCTGTAGCCACCAACCTCTTTGACAATTTGATGGAAACCTGTGGGTCTTCTCCATCTTGTTTCCCAAAACAGAATAAGCAGATATGCAAAATACTGTAACAACTGCAGAAATTAGCCCTGCCATTTGGCTTCTGTTCCCATTCCAATACCAAAGAGGCAGGGAGACACTGTGAGGTAGAACAGGAGGAGCCTGAGGTGAGGTCCAACACAGGAAGAAGTGATCACCATCAAAGGCAGCCAAAGACTTACTGAGCTCATAGCAGTGAAACCTACCCCACCTTGTCAGTGCCTTTGGTTTGCTGCTTAGACAGGTTTCCCACTAGTAATAAATCTGAAAAGAAAGAGGATATGTCCAGTATACCTCAGAGGCCACTCCAGAGCAGAACCTTCAGAAACAGGAGCAACTGATAAAGCATTAATTATTCCTAGTGAAGACTTACAGTATTCCTACTGAAGACCTACAATCAGAAAATGGAAAACTAACTTCCCACAGTATTAAAACCAACAAACAAATATTCCAAATTAATCAATATCCTAATTCAATATTCTTAAACCAAGACTAAAATAAACTTATTATTTAGAAAATGAGACTTGGCACAGATGTGAGAAAAGACTTCCTGAAGTTCTCTGACACAGTGAAATATGTGTATATATGTGTGCTAGGGAGGGAGGGAGGTTGGCAGGGGTGACAACAACGAAATTTGATTCTTTGAGGGTTGTAAGAAATGAATCATCATATGGCCTCTAGATATAGACCTATCAAGAGAGATGGGGGAAAATAAAGATCCTTCTCAGTTTGGAGTGATGATAAAGAAGTCAAATATCATTTTTTTTTTTAATAGTTTATTGTCAAATTAGTTTCCACATAACACTCAGTGCTCATCCCCACAAGTGTCCTCCTCCATGCCCATCCCCCCTCCCCCCACATCCATCAGTCCTCAGTTTTTGTCAGCATTCAAGAGTCTCTCATGGTTTGCCTCTCTCCCTTTCCCCCACCATTTCCGCCCTTCTTCTCCCCCTTGTTCCTCCGTCAAGTTCCTCCTAATCCTCCTAATATCATTTTTTTAAAAGTTTATTTATTTTGAGTGACGGGGAGAGAGAGGGAATCCCAAGCAGGCTCCACATCAGCAGCGTGGAGTCCGACACAGGGCTCGATCCCATGAACTGTGAGATCATGACCTGAGTCAAAACCAAGAGTCGAATGCTCAAACAACTGAGCCTCCCAGGTGACCGGAGTACAAATATCTTGTTATCTTATTCACAATATACAGTCAAATTTTCTAGTAAAAACTGCCCAAATTAGAAAAGGCTGCTCTGTGGGACTGTGGGTGCCACAGGACAGAAGGTGCATATGGACAGGCTAAATAACCTTCTGTTGAGTACACCAAAGAAAATACTCAGGTAAGTACTCAGCCTCTAAGTTCCTTTTCCACCTTATATCTAACTGCAAAATATTGTTAAAATGATGAAAATTCAAGGATTAACACTAGCCTTGCTCAATCCATTACTGGTTATCAATACTTAGATGCATTAGAATAGGGGCAACAAATTCTGTTGTGACCACATATTATTTTAGGTTTGGTGGGCCTTATGGCAATTGTCCCAACTACTGAACTCTGTCAGGTTAGCAGAAAAGTGACCACAGGCCATACATAAATGAATGAGCATAGCTATGATCCAATAAAACTTTATTTATGGACATTAAAATCTCTAAGAGACATGAAATATCATTCTTTTGCTTTTCCATCCACTAAAAAATGTTAAAAACAACTTAGCCAGTACAAAAACAAGTAGCAGTCCCAATATGGCCCAGAGATCATAATTTGCTCGTTCCTGTCTTAGAAACCTCATAACTGGTATTTTTAACTGTTCAAATTGCCCAATTCTAGAAGCCCCTGTAACCCCCTGATTCCTCCTCCCTGATGTAAAAAGGAACAGGCAAATAAAACTTGGTATTTCAAGATAAAGAACAGAAAAACAAGGACAAACTGTCCAAAATCAAATAATCTAAACTGGTTATTAAAAATAAGGCAATCTCTTACCACTGGAGAACTTTTATACTACTAGAAAGTCTGTTTTAATATGGACTAACAAGAGGAAAAGTTAGTCTGAATTAAAGGCTTTAAAATGCAATCTTATTGTTCACTAAGGAAGTATTACTGCAAAGCAGAAGGCCTAACAGGCCTGTTTTAATGAATAGATGACTCATCTGTAATCAGTGCATTAATTGTTGGGATTCAAATGGGTGCTCTTAAAGTACTGGGAAAAACAGCTTCATTTTTAAAGCAGGTTAAGCATTCCCCCTACAGCCTTTTCTAAAGTATCAATTTGCTTTGCAAACTATTTCTTTCCAAAGATTCTACAAGTAAATTTCCACAAAACCCTGACAGATTTATCACAAATTCTAGGCTACTAAATTTCAATATTTTAAAAAAGCCACATGAATTTGGGTAGGAAACATAACATTGTCATTACTTTCAGTATTAGAAAATCAGTGCTGTCTGCCTCCCAGTCCCTAGGGTTGTTACTATACCTTTTGCCTTTTTTCAATGCTTTCAAATTACTTCGGAACTTATCCTCTTCTTGGAGTTTCACCTCTCTTGCCCCAGTCTGGAGATTCAGCCGCACATGGGATCCTACAGGGACAGCCTGACCTAAAACCCAAGAAGAAAGAGGGCTCATGAGGTATATGGTCCTTGAAGGGACACTGCAATGGAAAGGCTGGCTAATAAGACAACAGGATTTATTAATTCATGAAGGCCAGACTCTGCTGTGTTCCATTACCTAAATCCATCCATCTAACACACATACACCACATACATTATTTTCTCCTTTTGCTTTTTCGTATCAAATTATGGGAATGAGGCAAATGAGCAAGGGCTTCTGCACTTCAAAGCAAAGACCAAGAACCCCAGTTAGAACCTGTATTTTTAAGCTAACCTGTTTTCTTTAAACTGAGCAATAGGAAGCCTTTTTGTTATGTGCAGGTGAATGGTAAATAAACTAGTCACCCTTAAGGAGATGGCCACATCACTACAATCTCCAGGACAGGCTTCTTGCCCCTCCCCCGACAGTCCCAGAAAACCCCAGAGAGCTTGTCATTCCAGCAAGCTTACACCTCACCACCCTGATCTCTTTATAATCAGGCTCCTTCTATAAGGCTCTCTCCTCGATGAGCCCAGGGACTGTATATCCTATTTTATTTCCCAAGACCCTAGACCAGGGCTTGATTGGAAGGCAAGAAGATAGAGCAAGTCAAGGAGGCAAGGACTGAAATCAAAAGAAACTAAAAACCTATGCCCACCCATCTCAGAAGAGTTGATCTACTAGCTGGGAAAAAAAAAAAAAAAAAAACCAGTATGAATGGATGGTCTATTCATATACATTGTACAAAATTATTCAAAGATAGTTAAAAAGCAGATAAAGGCACCACAAAAAAGAGCACTACAGGCCAATATCTGATGAACACAAATGCAAAAATTCTTTTTGTTTTGTTTTAAAGGTGGAATTCAACAATGCACATTAAGACTTTTTTTAGAGTGAGAGAGAGTGAGAGAGCATGCAAGCAGGGGAGAGGGTAAAAGGCGAGAGACAGAGAGAGAGAGAGAGAGAGAGAGAGAGAGAGAGAATCTCAAGCAGGTTCCATGCTCTGTGTGGTGTCTGACACAAGGCTCAGTCCCACAACCCTGGGATCATTACCTGAGCAGAAATCAAGTTGGATGCTCAACCAACTAACCTACCTAGGCACCCCAAAAATTCTTCACAAAATATTAGCAAACCAAATCCAACAATACATTTTTTAAGTTTTTTAAAAGTTTATTTATTTATTTTGAGAGAGAGAGAGAGAGAGAGAGAAAGAGAGAGGCAGAGAGAGTTATCAGCGCAGAGCCTGATGTAGGGCTACAACCCATGAACCATGAGATCATGACCAGAGCCAAAATCAAGAGCCAGACACTTAAATGACTCAGCCACCCAGACACCCCTAAATCCAACAATACATTAAAAAAATCATTAACCAAGAAGATGTGGTTTATCTATACCATGGAATACTACATGGCAATGAGAAACAATGAAATCTGGCCATGTGTAGCAACATGGATGGACCTTGAGGGTGTTATGCTGAGCGAAATAAGTCAGGCAGAGAAGGACAAATATCATATGTTTGCACGTATAGGAGGATTAGGAGGAATTTAACTGAGGAACAAGGGGGAGAAGAAGGGGGGAAATGGTGGGGGAAAGGGAGAGAGGCAAACCATGAGAGACTCTTGAATGCTGACAAAAACTGAGGACTGATGGATGTGGGGGGAAGGGGTGATGGGCATGGAGGAGGACACTGTGGGGATGAGCACTGGGTGTTATGTGGAAACTAATTTGACAATAAACTATTTGTAAAAAAAATAAATTAAAAAAAAATCACTCACCAGGATCAAGTGCGATTTATTCCTGGGATGCAAGGGTGATTTCATATTTGCGAATCAATCAGCATGATAGGTCACATCAACAAAAGAAAGCATAAAACACCACATGCTCATTTCAAGAGATACAGAAAAAACATATGGCAAACTACAACATCCATTCATGATAAAAACACTCAACAAAGTAGGTTTAGAGGAAACATACCTTAGCATAATAAAGCCCATATATGAAAAACCCACAGAGAACATCATATTCAATGGGAAAAACTAAGAGCTTTTCTCCTAAGATCAGGAATAAGACAAGAAATCCACTGTCATCACTATTATTCACCATAGTACTGGAAGTCCTAGCCATGGCAACCAGGTAAGAAAAAGAAATAAAAGGCACCCAAATCAGTAAGGAAGAAGTAAAATTTCTGCTATTACAGATGACATGATACTATATACAGAAAACTCTAAAGACTACATCATAAAATGACTAGAAATGATAAAGGAATTTGGTAAAGTCACAGGATACAAAATCAATATATAAAAATCTGATGTATTTCTATATACTAATAATCAAGTAGCAGAAAGAAATTGAGAAAACATTCCCATTCACAATTGCACAAAAAATAATAACAATACCTAGGAATAAATTTAACCAAGGAGGTGAAAGACCTGTAAACTATAAACTATACTATAGTATATAAACTATAAAACTATAGAATTATAAAACATTGATGAAAAAAACTGAAGATGACATAAACAAATGGAAAGATATTCCATGCTCATGGAATGAGAAGAACAAATATGATTAAAGTGCATACTACTCAAGGCAATTTAGACATTTACTACAGTCCCTAACAAAACACCAACAGCATTTTTCACAGAACTAGAAATAATCCTAAAATTTGTATGGAACCACAAAGACTCCAAATAGCCAGAGCAATCTTGAAAAAGAAGAACAGGGGTACCTAGGTGGCTCAGTCGGTTAAACGTCCGACTTTGGCTCAGGTCATGATCTCACAGTTCGTGGGTTCAAGCCCTGCATTGGGCTCTGTGCTGACAGCCAGCTCAGAGCCTGGAGCCTGCTTCAGATTCTGTATCTCACTCTCTCTCTGACCTTCCCCTGCTCATGCTCGCTTGCTCTTGTGCTCACTCTCACGCTCTCTCGCTCTCTCTCTCTCTCAGAAATAAACATTATAAAATTTTTTAAGGAAAAAGAAGAACAAAACTGGATATATATCAGTACCAGATTTCAAGATCTACTACAAAGCTGTAGTAATCAAAACAGCATAGTATGGACACAAAATAAGACACATACATTCATGGAACAAAATAGTGAGATAAACCCGTAATTACATGTTCAATTAAACCTATGACAAAGGAGTCAAAATATGCAATGGCAACAAGATAGCCTCTTCAACAAATGGTGGTGTGAAAACTGGACAGCTACAAGCAAAAGAATGAAACTGGACCACCTCCTTACATCATACACAAAAATAAACTCAAAATGAATTAAGGAACTAAATCTGAGACCTGAAACCATAAAAATCCTAGAAGGCGGCACAGGTAGTAATTTTTCTGACATCAACCTTAGCAACATTTTTCTAGATATGTCTTCTGAGGCAAGAAAAACAAAAACAAAAGTAAATTATTAGTATTGCATCAAAATAAAAAGCTTCTGCACAATGAAGGAAACAATCAACAAAACAAAATGAGAACCTACTGAAAGGGAGAAGATATCTGCAAGTGATACATCTGATAAGAGGTTAGTATCCAAATATATAAAGATCTATATATACAAAATATATAAAGATCTTACACAACACCAAAAACCAATCCAACTGAAAAATGGGCAGAAGACATGAATAGATATTTAACCAAAGAAGACATACAGATGGCCAAAGACTCATGAAAAAATGCTCAACATCAATCATCATCAGGGAAATGCAAATCAAAACTACAATGAAGGATCACCTCACACCTGTCAAAATGACTAAATCAAAAACACAAGAAATAAGTATTGGTGAGGATATGGATAAAAATGAACCCTCATACACTAATGGTCGAAATGCAAAGTGGTACAGCCCCTGCACCAAGAGAAAACAGTATGGAGGTTTCTCAAAAATTAACAACAGAATTACCATATAATACAAAAATTCCTCTATTGGGTATTTCCACAAAAAATATGAAAACCCTCATTTGAAAAGATATATGCACCCCTATGTGTATTGCAGCATTAATTCAATAGCTAAGATATGAAAATAATTCAAGTGTCTATCAACACATGAATGGATAAAGAAGATGTGGTATAGGGGCACCTGAGTGACTCAGTCAGTTAAGCATCTGACTTCAGTTCAGGTCATGATGTCACAGTTTGTGAGTCTGAGGTCCCCATCAGGCTCTGTGCTAACCGTGAGCAGATTGCTTGGGATTCTCTTTCCCTCTCTCTCTGCCCCTCCCCATTCATTCTCCCTCTCCCCCCTGCCTCCCACCCCTCAAAAATAAACAAACATGAAAAAGAAAAGTTTAAGAAACCTGGTGTGTGCATATATATATATACACACACACACATACATATATATAAATTATATATATATACACAATAGAATATTACTAAGATACAGAAAAGAATGAAATCTTGCCATTTGCAACAACATGGATGGATCTAGAGGGTATAATGCTAGGTGAAATAAATCAATCAGAGGAAGACAAATACCACAGGATTTTACTCATATGTGGAACTTAAGAAACAAAACAAGCAGAAGACTGGGGCGCCTGGGTGGCTTAGTCGGTTAAGCGTCCGACTTNGATGATGGAGGAAGTATGTGAGGGGAATTAAGAGTACACTGATCATGATAAGCACTGAGTAAAGTATAGAATTGCTGAATCACTATATTGTGTACCTCAGAGTAGAGTAATATAACACTATATATTGTTTATGCTGGAAATAATTTTTTTTTAAAGTTGGCTAAAAATCAAGTGTCCAAGATCACATATACACAGAGAATGTTACATTTATCCATTCGTTCATACAAGTGACATTTACCAAGCAACTACTATATCCCAGGCCACTGTGGTGGGTTCTAAAAATACAAGAAGGAATATTAATGTCCACAGGGGTAGAAAATTTTAGGGAAGGTGTTCTTAAGGATACTGGAAATCTAGAAGAAGTGCTGCTCTGACACCTCAACTTTGACTCTGCATTCTCCTGCCAGAGGATAGCATGGCCTTAATGACGCTGAATTTCATTCAATGATCAAAAAAACAATGGCAATCTAAAAAAAATTCTTCTAAGGAAAGCATATAGCACAAGATCTTTCAGAATGAATAGGTAAAACCAATGTATAAAAGGGTAATGATGTAGCAAGAATTCAAGTTTTCTCCATTCTGGCAGAACCACAGTGAACTCCACCAACCACTGTGCCTCCATCAGACAATGAAGGAGCCAGGGAAACACCATGCCAAGACATGCTGTTCTGTTCCTGCTGCCCCATTTCACTAGGAGTTTCTGTATATTTGGCTAAAAAAATTAATAGGAACTTAAGTACATGAGTGTATGCGCATAATGATTTCTTTCTAACCTCAAAACCATCCAAAATGTTTCAAGGTTAAAACAGATATATCCAAAGTACAGTGGGGAAAACTTTCTCTGGAGAGGCTTCTTGAATAAGGTTAAACTGGGGGTTAAATGAGGAAAAAGTGAGACACAGACTGGGAAAACAGGGAATCCAAAACAGATGGAGCTATGCATGCAAAGACTCAGACACACAAACTGATAGGCTACATTCAGAACTCCAGAAGCAAAAGAAGCAGGGAGGAATGGAAAGGCTGTGAAGGCAGCTGAAGAGGAGATGAGGCCAGTTAGTGGCAAGAACAACAAGGAACTAGCAACTTGTATGATCATGTGTCAAGAGGTAACGTTACAGCATTAATCTCTGAATGTTTGGAGGGGAGGCTGTCTTACCTGGGAAGATTCCAAAATAACGAAACAGTGTCTTCCTGGGCTGAAGGCTAAGCAGGTCATCCCTGATACTCCCTTTACCTCACCATCCCCCATACCCAATGTATCTCTAAAACCTAATGATTTTTCCTGCTGTCTTTTTCTTTCTTTCTTTCTTTCTTTTTTTTTGGGGGGGGGGGGAGGGGGGGAAAAGAGGACC
>NW_027530640.1:11417411-11478394 GCF_008692635.1 Crocuta crocuta
TTTTTTTTTTTTTTTTTTTTTGTTTTTTTTTGGGGGGGGGGGGAGGGGTGGTACAGAGGATCCCAAGCGGGCTATGTGCTGACAGCACAGAGCCCAATGCGGGACTCAAACTCATGGACCGTGAGATCATGACCTAAGCCGAAGTCAGATGCTCAACTGACTGAACCACCCAGGCTCCCCTCCTGCTGTCTCTTGAATTCATCCTGTCCTCCTCACCACTGCTCTTGTCCAAGCCATCACCATTTCTCTTGATGACATTGCCATCGAGTTTCAGCTGCCCTTTCCTATCTACTCTTAGCTCAGCCCAACTGTTTTTTTTTTTTTTGCAAATAATGGTATTTTTTTCCCCAAAACACAAATCTGACTATGTCATTCCCCTGCTTCAAAACTTAATGGCCCCCTACTCCTCTCCAAAGAAAGATGAAAGTCTTCACACTGCTCAGTGAGGCCCTCTAGTACCTTATCGAGCCTCTGCCTTCCTCTTCAGTCCCCATTCTCCAGGCCGCACTGACCCTTTTTCATTCCATGAAAAAACCATGTTCACTCCTACCATGGGGCCATTCCACTTGCTGTTTGCTTTGCTCTTTCCAACTTTGGCCTCCATCTCCTGATCTTTCCAATCTCAGCTAACAGTAACTTCCTCTGAGAGGCATCCTCTATTTCCCCAGACCAGACCTGACTGCTCCCTAAATTCTTTCACAGTACCATAAACCTTTTCTTTAGAGCAATTACCACAATCAGTGATTACAGTTTAGTTAAGTTTTTTTATTCATCTGGTAAATATAAACAGTCCCATTTTATCCCCAGGGCCTACCACACGGCCTAGTATTAAATTCTCAATAATTATTTGTTGACTGAAAATTGAGAAAATTCCAGCTGATCTAGAGGTGTATGGAAAGGCTAACAAGGATTTTCAGTAGGGCAAGTAGATTTGTAATAATTAGTCATGTTAATCTTTTTTAAGTAGTAATGCTAGTAATAATAAAAATAAAAATAGTAGCATTTTCAATTTTCAGACCTTTGATTAAAATTAGAAATGAGTAAGAAAAAAAGAATATGACTAAAAGTTTCAAAACATAACAGGTTATACTATGATAAGGTTGCCAAAGAACAGACTAGCATCTTATGTGAATCAATTTATTTTATTTGGAGAAAATTCCAAAATTATGCCCTTCACATAAGCCACCACAGGGGGCAAGAGCAACCACAAAAGCATTAACTTAAAATACACGTTACATTCATTTAAGATACACAAAACCAACAAAGGCAGCAGCAGTGGCAGAAGGAAGCAAAAAATGAGAGTATTTTAAATGTTTCCACCCTACTGGGCAAAAGGCCAAGGTAAAGTGCAATCTGACCTGCATCCTTTTAGGGCCTCTATGAAGGGACTAGGACACTCAGAAAGAGAAGAGGCAAAATGTTACAAGACACATCCAGGTAAAGAGTCAGGGATTGAAAGGTGGAGAGCAAGGCACCAAGCCAAAAATACAAGAGTGATCCTGAAAGGCAAACAAGCCTGCAAAGCCTAGAGAATCTATGTCCCTACCACTGGCTCTGTGGAGACAAATGCAGCCTGAAGAAACTATTTCAAGAAGAAACTCTGTCCAAATTAAGTTAGGCCATATCATACTTGAATTTTGACTCCTACTGGGAATCTGTCAGTGACTTTAATCACAAACCAAGGCCCACATAACAACTCCTGCTTTTTAAGGAAAGAAAATCTGTAGGAGATTGCATTATTGTTACCCATTTTCTTCCCCCTTGCTTTTTCCATGTGACCTTGAAGTCCCTCCTACTAGTGGTTGAGTATAGTTTCCCACCCCTTGACTTTGAACGTTGTTTATGACATAATTTGGCCAAGGGGATGTTAGCAAATGTGCCACAGAGATTTGACATGTGTTTATATGTTTTGCCTATCTCTTGGAATTGCACCATCATCAGGAGAAATGTTCACTAGTGTTCCGGTCTGAGAAAGATGAGAGACCCATGGAGCAGATCTGGACCCAAAGCTAAGCCCAGATGAATGTAGTCATGGTCAGCCAGGTCTAGCTGATCTGTTGACACATGAGCAAGAATAAAAGACTGGATTTCTTTTCCAACTTTTTACTCTGAACTACTTTTAAACTTACACAAAAACTGCAAAAATAATTATTTCCATACACTGTTCATGCAGCTTTTCCCAATATTAATATGTTACATAGTCAGAGACAATTATCAGAACTGGGAAATTAATAATAACATCAACCAAACTATAAAGATCCTTCTCCAAGTCTTACCAGTGTTTCCACTATGTCCTTTTTGGTTCCAGGATCCCATATGGCCTTTGGTTGTTGTTATTCCTCCCTAGTCTCCTATAGTCTGCAAGAATCCTTCAACCTTCCCTTGTCTTTCATGATTCTGACAACGTCAAGGAATACTGATCAGTTTTTTAGGACTGTCTGGTGTCTTCTCATGATTAAACTGAGGTCATGCATCCTTGACAGAATCACCAAAAAAATGATGCAATGTTCTTCCCAGTGCATCAAATCACAAAGTGCATTGTATCAATATGTCTTATGACTGGTGATACTGGCCTTGATCAACTAATAAAAGTAGTATCTACTGAGATTTTCCACTGTAGTAAACAAAAAGCATTACAAACTACCGAAGTGAGAAACAGCATGGCAGTTTCTCAACAATTTAAACAAAGAGTTACCGTATCAACCCAGCAACTCCACACCTAGGTATATACCCAAGAAAACTTAAAAGCATATGTTCACCAAAAACTTGTACATGAATGCTCACTGCAGCATTATTTGTAATAGCTAAAATGTGGACACAACGCAAATGCCCACCAACTGATGAATGAATAAAGAAAATGTGGTATGTACATACAATGGAAGACTATTCAGCCATTACAAGTAATGAAATACATATACAACATGGATGAACCTACAACACACTATGCTAAGTTAAAGAAGACAGACACAGGGGTGTCTGGGTGGTTCAGTCAGTTAAGCATCCGACCTCAGCTCAGGTCATGATTTCACGGTTTGTGGGTTCGAGGCCTGTGTCAAGCCCCCCATTGGGTTCTGTGCTAACAGCTAGTTCAGAGCCTGGAACCTGTCTTCAGACCCTGTGTCTCCCTCTGTCTCTGACCCTCTCCTGTTCATGCTGTCTCTATCTCTCTCTCAAAAATAAATAAAGCATTTTAAAAAAATTTTTAAAGAAGACATACAAAAAGTCACATATCACAAGTTTCCTTTTAAATGAAATTCCAGAATAGGTCAATCAAAAGACACAGATTATTGGTTGTCAGGAGCTAGGGGGAGGAAGGAATGGGAACTGACAGCTAATGGCAATGAAGTTTCTTTCTAGGGTGATGAAAATGTTCTGGAATTAGACAGTGGTAATGGCTGCACAGTACTGTGTATATACTAAAACGTACTGAAATGCTTTAAAATTTTTAAGGGAAATAAACTTTGAGTTTATACAAGTCCCTTTTCTCCTCAAACCACACAATTAGGGGAATCCTTCTGCAACAATTACCACTCTGGTGAAAGTCTAATGGCAATCTTCTACTTCCCTTCTTCCTTATACCTTAATTGAAATTTCAAGTACAGTAAGAAGTATGGCATATATATCCATCACTTAGACTCCTCGGTTTCTTCGTTGTAAGATTTGCTTCAACTTTTGTACTATGCAATGTTACAAATAGAAACATCACACAAAAAAGGAAACATCACAATATGTCAATTCCAAATATTTCAGTATGCATCTCTAAAAAAAATATGAAGAAAATTTGCTACAAAAAAATAGAGGCAGGGAGAAAGAAAGAAAAAAAGAGGGGCGCCTGGGTGGCTTAGTTGGTTAAGCGTCTGACTTTCACTTAGGTCATGATCTGGCAGATCGTGGGTCGAGCCCCGCGTCAGGCTCTGTGCTGACTGCCAGCTCAGAGCCTGGAGCCTGTTTCAGTCTGTGACTCCCTCTCTCTCTGACCCTCTCCTGCTCACGCTGTCTCTCTCTCTCTCCTAGAAATAAATAAAAAAAACTTTAAAAAAAAAGAAAAAAAGAAAGAAAGAGACTTCATTACAAGGAAAAACTGTCAGTCTACCATCTATTTAATTATTTACTTAAAGCAGTATCCTCTTGCGGATATTTTATCCTATGAGTTATAATTCAATTCTATCATTATTTATTTTGTTGCTCAAATTATTTCAGCTTGGCCAATTAGCAATTCCTTCAGGTTGGCTCTTGTTTTCCTTTAATAAGTTCCTTTCCCCCATAATTTCCTTTTTCACCTATTTCCTTACTTTCTGGTTTCAGAAGATGTTCCAAGTTCATCTCGTATTTTCCTTCCCCTGCCCTAAAATCAACTACTTCTCAAGAAACCCTAGTTTCTTTTACTGAAGAATAGTATTTAGAAACCAAGATCTGGGTGCTAAAGCTCATAGCTTTTAGACCTTCTCAATGGACAGAGCTAAGCAACTTGTGTATGTGTTTGCATTTATATATATGCTCATATACCTATCTCTATTTCTTTGTCTATGTGTACGTTTATTAAAAACTTCAAGTTTATGGGGTGCCTGGGTGGCTTAGTCGGTTAGGCGTCCAACTTCAGCTCAGGTCATGATCTCACGGTTCGTGGGTTCAAGCCCCGCGTCGGGCTCTGTGCTGACAGCTAGCTCAGAGCCTGGAGCCTGCTTCTGATTCTGTATCTCCCTCTCTCTCTCTGACCCTCCCCTGCTCACGCTGTGTCTGTCTGTCTCTCTCTCTCTCAGAAATAAATAAAACATTTAAAAAAAACATCAAGTTTATAATGACATCTCAGATTTCAATCTAATACCACAGAGTTCATTTGTCTTCTCCCTATTCCTTACTTGTAACTTCTTTCTCCAACAGAGAGAAACTTGCCTCTTACTATCTGCAATACATTTATTGTTCAATTCGACCATAAATATAGTTTCAAAATTGCTAGCCCATACCCCAATGAGAAACACGTTTACCAAACTAGATTACAGAATTTATGTGCAGTTCTTTTGTCTCTGACCTTACAGTATCTACTCAAGATCTTTTCACAAAGTCACTTAGGTTATTTCCTTTCTTTCTTACCTGCTGTAGTATGAAGATGTTATTAATGTGCAATACTTGGTTCACTTGTTAGAGTCTATATTGTATTTTGTGGTTCCTGCTCATTAACACACTGGTTGGTTTAATAGTTTTTGGGGGGGCATCCAAAGGGTATGTGAACTATTTCTAGAGTTCTAAGACAGTGCTATACAAAAAGAAATGATTGTTATTTTAAGCCGAGTTTTGCAGTGGTTTGTGACTGTGACAATTCATTCCAATGGTCCTGAAACAAGGAATTTAAAAGTGTCTAACATAAAAAACAGTTTTTTCTGAAATTACATAAATTTTATCTTTATAGTGTTAAAATGCCCCTTTATAAAATGAGCTAATGACGACAATGGATGATAGTAGGTTGTTTCAATGTTAAGCTTCTCAGCAAAGTAAAAAAGCTGGCCTTCTGTGTCCAAAATTTGTATCTAAAGATTTTTTTAATGTTTATTTATTTTTGAGAGAGAGAGCACATGCGCAAGTGGGTGGGGGAGGGGCAGACAGAAGGAAACATAGAATCTGAAGCAGGCTCCAGGCTCTGAACTGTCAGCATAGAGCCCGACATGGGGCTTGAACCCACAAAACATGAAACCATGACCTGACCCGAAGTCAGACACTTAACTGACTGAGCCACCCAGGCACCCCCTCCAAAATTCATTTTTAAACTTTTTCTTATCCGTCAAACACCACAGTCTGAAAACTACCCATGTATTCTACCAACCTTCTCCTGGACAGTTGAGAATTATTCCCATTGTACACTTTAAATGAGTTTATTTTATGGCATATAATTTGTACCTCAATTAAAATGTTTTAAAAATTCATTTCCTTGGATAAAGTACTAACTTCTCCTTTTGAATCCCAGAAGAGCAATTAGTCTATCTGATACAGTCCAAGGTGACACCAAATACTTCTAGGGGCCAAGACAGAGAGCTAAGCACAGAGCCTACACAGCCCTGGGATACTTAAGTATGGTATAAAGAAGAAAATGGGGGCACCTGGGTGGCTCAGTCGCTTGAGTGTCCAACTCTTAATTTCAGTTCAGGTCATGATCCCAGAGTCGTGGGATTGAGCCCTGCACTGGTATTCTCTCTTTCCCTCTGCTCCTCTCCCCCATTCACTCTCTCCCTCTAAAATAAAATTTTAAAAAGAAGGAAAAAATGGACCAAAGAAAACTTAAGGCCATGAAGCACCTGGGCAAGAGGAACCCTGGTAGAACAGGTAAGCAACAGTGGACCAAGTGGGAGGAGCCAACAGAAATGTCCACAGGAGGCAGGCAAGTAAGAGAGGTGAACGAGAAGGGCCATCTACAAAACAGGCAGTGGTGAGGCCTGAGAAAAATGCACCCTCTAAAAGCATCAAACTTTAAAATATAAAAGCCAAACAGGGGCACCTGGGTGGCTTAGTCAGTTAAGCACCTGACTTTGGCTCAGGTCATGATCTCACAGTCTGTGGGTTCAAGCCCCATGTCGGGCTTTGTGCTAACAGCTAGCTCAGAGCCTGGGGCCTGCTTCAGATTCTGTATCTCCCTCTCTCTCTTACCCCCTCACCCCCGCTCATGCTGTCTGTCTCTCTCTCTCTCAGAAATAAATAAAACATTTAAAAAAAAAAAAAAAGGCAAACAAACTTTATCTATAAATGGAATTCAGCCACAGCCAGTTTGTGACTACTGGAAAAGATGTTTTACCTGACAAATTTTGCTTGGTTAGTGTTTGTCCCAACTCATCCCAGTTCCTAGTGATGAGAAACTTGGTCCTCCTGGACTCACAGTGGTAGGGACCTCCTTAGGTAGTGCCCACAGTGAGGATACCATGCAGCCTGGATGCTCTGCTTAGGCCGAGACAGGGCCAACGCAGATGGATGCCAGGGTGCTCTTGTTTCTGCCTCACCACTAGATGCCTCAGCAGGTACATGGATTTGGGAGGGGTGAAAGGTATGGGCTGTCCTTTGCAGGCTCATTCCTGGAAATCTCTCCCTCCATGGACTTCTAGACTCCTTTTTTAAAGTTGTTGTTTTTTTTTTTAATATGTATCCATTTTTGAGAACAAGAGACAGAGCATGAGTGGGGGAGGGGCAGAGAAAGAGACACACAGAATCCAAAGCAGCCTCCAGGCTGTGAGCTGCCAGCACAGAGCTCGACGTGGGGCTCACTCACGAACCATGAGATCATGACCTGAGCTGAAGTCAGACACTTATCTGACTGAGCCACCCAGATGCCCCTAGACTCTTTCAAGTCATACCTGGATGCAATTATAATGCAGGATAGTCAAGGATTATCCTGACACAGCCTGCTCAGGTGAGAGCTGGCCATGCAACCATGAGTTCTGGAACTCTGCTACCCATTCAGCTCTGCCTTTGAAGGCTGGGTGAATTTAGCCAAATTCCTTTTTCTTTCTGAATCTTCATGCCCTTCTGTGCTACATGAAAATAATCTATTGTGTCTGTTTTTGTTAATGTGTTAGATTGTTGTGAAGAACAAAGGAGAAAACACTGTGTCAGTGTTCTGAAGAAGTTAAAATGGCTTTAGGAAACAGCCCTAAAAAGGTAAATGTCAACCAGGACGAAAAAAAGACATCTTATTTATCAAGTCCTATGGGTATGTGTCAACAAGAATAAAAATACCAGATTTTACTGAGTTTCTCAAGGGCAGGAACCAATTACTCGTTTCTACAGCTCAGGCTCAACACCAGACACACAGTAGGCCTCCAGAAAGGTCAGTTTTAATGGCAGCCCCCTTCCTTGGCCTCCCCTAGAACCTAAGGAATAGGAAGATTATAGAACAGAAAGCAGTGCCACTCACCTCACTGGGGCCTCCCAGGCCCTAATCAGGGCTGGTCAGAGCTGAGACTTTACAGGCCCAGTTGCCATGACTACCACAGCCCTCTCCTTCTGCTTTTTTATTCAAAACCCCCAAACAAGTCCTGGCAAGATCTCTGCCTCACACAAATGAGCATCTATCCTGTCTCTCAGGCCAAACTTGAACTGAACCACTAACAAAAAAAAAATGTGCACAAACCTCTCTGGAGTGCTGAACCCTGAGCCAATGCTTAATGTTACTATTTTTTTAAGGGTAACACAAATAGAGATTTTTTTTTTTTTTTTAATATCAACAGTGAAACATACAGCAAACCAGTTTGGATTGTAGTTATATTTACGCATTTCTTAAAAGTACAAAACAATGACATCATGAGAAAAAAAAATATTCTCCAAACTGATTTTTCACTCTGAGTCACAGAATCCAAGAGCCTGGTAGGGCCTTTAGAAGAGTTATCTGGTATGGCTTCCATGCAAGAGTGGAAATCCCTCACCTGCATTAAAGTCCGTCAGAACAAGAGGTTTTCCTCAGGGAACAGCTACCCTGACTACTCTCACCACCCTTCAGCACTGAGGTCCAGCACTGGACCCTCCCAGTCCAGAAGGAGGACAGACAACAGATGGTCACCAACTGCCACCTACAGAATTCACAAGAGCAGTGTTCTTCAAGGACTAGCAGTGCTACTTAGAAGACCTCCTGTGTTACAGTCAGAGAGGTACAGGACAAAGGCTCAAAGAAACCATATGGAGAACATAGTCAGTCTCTTTTCATAACCGGCTTTTCAACAAGCATTTACTCAGGATTAGGCAAGAGCCTACTCTTTTCTAAGCATCTTTTCTACCACAGCTACCACAGCACACCCACTGAGGGCCACTTGCTGTGTTGGACACTGGGAAGAATACCACATGAACAAGACCAACTGCTGCCATTGAGGGGTAGGAAGTAAATGAAGAAGAGAGGTAGTAACATTTAGAGTTCCAAGTCCAGGGAACAGGTTTCAAACAAAGAAATGAGCATATTTAGGGTGCCATGAGTAACTCCATCTGAAGCATTTGGAGCTCAGCATATAGAACAGGAATACAAGCAGCAAGGAGGCTAGTTGAAAAGCTATTGTACTTTTCCTAATCACATATAATAAAGCCTGAACCAGGGGAACAGGGAGCATGAGAAAGTAATAAGGAGTAATATATTGACCACACAAACTAGGAATCCTACCATGGCCATCCATCTTCCTTCCCTCAAAAGCACCAGCCCTTTAAGCATGTGCAGCAACTTTGCCACCAGCCCAGGATACCTGTCAAAGCCCCCAAATTTAAAGCCAGGGGTGGAGAAAAGGAGCACAGCAGTGAGAGGCAGAGGGTTAATTTTACCCACAGACCCATAATGGGATTTCCATGTCTGTCTCCTAGAATGCTGACTGCCTCTGTCCCTCTTCTATCTCTACCCTCAATGTATACCATGTTCCTCTTTAGCTTAGACAACCCAGTGAGACTAATACATATAGCACAGCCTCTTAATCAGAAAACTTGGGATGTTGTATCCATGCTGGAAATCTGGTTTTCAATAACCCTGTTGACTGTTATGGTCAACTAATTCCTGTCCTCTCTCTCTTTTTAAAGATAGACTCCCCAAACAAGCCCTACTTTCTCAATTGTACAAAATCTTGAATATATTCAGACTTCAATCTATTCCCATTGTGCACACATGCATGTGTTGGAGGTGAGCAGATGGAGAAAAGGCTCAAGAAAATTCAAAGAGGAAGGGAATCACCAAAAGATCAAAGGCCAGGCAGTCGGAAATAAGTCACAGTACATCCCAACATTTTTTCCAGCCCTCTAAACCCACTAGTAATCATTAAGACAAATAAGACTCCATCTTTAAAAGTCTCAGTATAACTGATTTTAACCATGAGAGACTGGCAATGAGCTTCACTTAACAATGGGGGGGGGGCGGAAATGCCAATTTGGAAGTAAAGGAGTTAAATGTGCCCATCTCCCAGAGGCAAGTGGCCTTGGCTCTATTACTGCTCATTTTCTGGAGGAGACTCTTGGGGATTCCAGAGTGTATTTCCCACCCAGGCACAATTTCATTAGCAGCTCATTAGCAGGAGTGGCAACCATTTCTGACTCTTGTTTTTCATACTATTTATTGGTTAATTGACACTTTGAACACAGGTTGACAGAGAACCAAATCAAAGTGCTAAAACCACTCATTAATCAAATTTAAAACACATAGATTATATTCTAAACATATCTTTTGTTCTCATTTATTTTCCTCAAATAGAAGTCATAATTTAATAAGGGGGTTAAAAAAGCAAAGTGTGAAGATATTGTACTTTAGTATTTAATCCTTTTTTCCCATCCCTTCAATCCCCAGGGTTTCTGATATCATAATCGGCTCTATTAGTTCTCTTTTACAGCACCTGTTACCTCCAGGACCAAATGTGGCTCTATGAATTATTTCAAAACAGTATTAGTGACTCCTGACCTCTACAATTTCCCCAAGGCCTGCTGAAAAAGCCTCTCACCTTGTATGCTCCCTGCAGCGGAAAGAGAAGAAATCCACAGGTATGAATGGAACAAAATTCCTAGAGCAGAATTTCTCTCTAGATCAGCTCTAGAGCATGGAATTCTTAAATCACTCCCTTTTGGGGAGAAGGGGAGAGCAGTGGAGGTGGCATGCAAATCTGAGTGGGAAAAGAGGCAGACGCAAAAAGAGAGTGCAGAGAAGGCAATCAAGGAAACAACTGGTCCCAGAGACCCTCCCCCACCATTGTGGGAGGGCCCTTCTTAATCGCAACCAACTTGCACAACAACATGAGGTCACCTGAGCCTTCTTTCCCCTAACCAAGCATAATGACAATCCCAATTTGTTGCCTCTTAACTTAAAATCTGGGATCATCAGTATTAAAAGAGCTACTAAGTAGTACTTTCTTCACTTCTACTGCTAGGTTCACCAGAAGGAGCTACAAGCCCCTATCAATCTAGGTGACCTGGGCAGTTGTCCAGTGTGGTGGTAGAAGGCAGTGGGTGAGGAAGACCCAGGTTCCAGGTCCAGTTCCACCACTTGGTATCTCCTAAAACTTGGTAAAATAACCTCTGTGGCCCATGTACAGAATGGGGCTCAGAGAAGCCACTCCAGAGAGTTCACTGTGAGGAGTAAGAAAGAATATATGTGGGATGCTCAGGGTTGATTCCACAGAGCCCCCAATAATGGTATTTGAGTAGGGGCATCTGGGTGGCTCAGTCAGTTAAGCATCCAACTCTTAATTTCAGCTCAGGTCATGGATCTCACAGTTCCTGAGTTTAAGCCTCACATCGGACTTTGAGCTGACAGCACCTGTGGAGCCTGCTTGAGATTCTCAGTCTCTCTCTACCCCTCCCCCAACTCGTACATGGGTTTTTCTCTTAAATAAATAAACTTTAAAAAATAACAATGGTGTTTGGCTCTTCCCTCTGTGTGACTTGCACAGTTTTTCCAGCTATGAGACAGAGACTAGTGCCACGATAGATGGTCACACTGAGTGTTAAGAGACTCTTAGAATATATCTGATTGAGCTCTGTAGAAAGAGGTATCCACAACTTTTGTAGAATTTTCAAGTCAGATTGTCTCATTAGGGCTACAAAAGGTTAAGTAACAATAAAGGCATGAGGGCATCCAAATTGAGAGGGTAGCAAATAGGCCAATTAAATCAGGCCTGTACCACACAGAAAACACCCAAAACAGCTTTCTTTGACTAGGACCACCGGCAGGCTAACCAAACCCATTTAAGACAGGAAGTCTCTATCCCACTCCCTAAGACAGCAGAACAGAAATCAAAGAAGCTACATCCAGCAGCATAACTTGGGCAAACATGAGGAAGATTGAAATGACAACAGATGCCAACCAGCAACAAGGGAGAACGGTTTCAGGTGTCCCAATAAACTTAACTCAATCACAGGCTTCAGCCTGTTTTGCAACAATGCACCATAAAAGCTTATAAAAGCAGCTGCCCTGGCTCTAGCTCCTCAAGAGGCTATGCTGCCAGATGCCCACCCAAGCATGGGCAAAGAGGCCTGGATGTTTTGGGCCGCTGAGCACAAGGCTGTAACTCCAAAAAACCTGTGTACACTTCAGACAAGCAGCCTGTTCCACACCTCCACTCCATCGTCCCAGCTGATGCTGATTCTGGCTGGGCCTCCTCATAATGCTCCCAGTCCTGAGCACCTAATGTGAATGTTGCAACCACCATTTGATTACGTATACCCTGCCCACTGTAACATGAAGGACATGCTTACTCCCTCCCATCCTCAAATGGATTCATTCCCTACTGAGTACTTTTGGTCTGGATCCCTTCTGATAGAAATCACCTCCCAAAAAGCCAACTCCAAGACACCCTCTGACACCCTCTTTCTTCCTCACATTTCAAATTTATAAAGGAGACAGAAAATTCCTCAAAACTCCAGGGATGCCAGTAACCTGAGCTAGAAGCAACCCTAGAAGATCCTGAGAACTAATCTCCACTGAAAAGGTAGATGGTCTTGTGCCGTGCCTCCTGTTGTTGCACACAGGCAAAGCATCACCCAAGGACACTCTGCTGGCATTTTGCTTCTTAAAAATCTTTACTGGTTCTTTGCTGCACTCCAATGTACCAATACCCCTGTTGGTGTCCAAGCCCCACCCAAACAAGCAAGGTCCCTGCCTGATCTTCTTTGCTCCGTCTCCCCTCGTCCACAGGTACCCCACACTCTAGCCAAACACATTCTGTACTTTCCTTTGTCCTTGATACTACCGCTTTCATAAAATCTTTGATTTTACCCTTTCAAAATCAAATCCACTTTTTAAAAAATGTGTATTTATATTTGAGAGATAGAGACAGAGTGTGAATGGGGGAGGAGCAGAGAGAGAGGGAAAGACAAGAATCTGAAGCAGGCTCCAGCCTCTGAGCTGTCAGCACAGAGCCCAAAGTGGGCCTCGAACCCGCCAAGTGAGAGATCATGACCTGAGCCAAAGTTGGACACTTAAGAGACTGAGCCACCCAGGTGCCCCTCAAATCCACTTTTTAATGGCCTAGCTTGACCAACTCCATGTGTTTTATGCACTGTCCTCCCTTCCTTTAAATCTCCAAAGTGTCTTGCTTATTCCTTTCTAATGGCACCATCTCTATTTTCTCTCAATCATTTGGGCTCTTGTTACTCATTAAACAGACTTTTACTGGCCACTCACAATAGGGCAGGTTTTAGGGAAATCAAGGATGAGACATGGCCTCTCCACAGTTAAGGCAATCACTGGTCTAGTGAGGAAAACAAATCCACAAAATTATAATACTTGTCAAATTTTCTCCAATAGGTTAGATTCCTCTTTAAGTCAAGACATCTTTATATTCCTTACAATGCTAAACAGAGTGCCTGGTACACAGTAAATGTCCACTGTGTGTATGACCCAGAACAAAAGTGAGTGAGCTTTATGGGAAGAAAAGCAAACCATTTCCTCTTTCTGAAATGCAGGGAAGAAGGATGTATTGCTGCAGACAGTCTCTAACTTGGAACCAGGGTAAAATAAAACTTAATTTAAGTGTATTTTTAAATGTGTTTTATTTCCACAGTATCACTCCTCAACCCACAAAGAAAAATCAAAGAGAGGTACAAAGACAATTACACAGAAACAGAGCAAGAGATCAGAAGAGAATGAGAAGGAAGCATAGTTTAGTTCTTGTTAGTAAAACACACACATCAGACTTCACTGCAGACTTCTGAGTATTATCACCTGTAATTATAAGCTTTAGTGGATGAACTGTTGGTCGCAGCTCTACAACTGCTCTTTATCATTAACCCTTCAAGTGTTCCCAAGTCCGCCAAACAGAAATAAGATAGAGCTGGTGGTTAATAAGGCAGCAAGAACAATGTCACCTGAGACCAGTTGGTGAAGACTCAAATTCTATGTGAAATATTTTGTTTGTTTGTATTTAGATGTTTATTTTTGAGAAAGACCACATGAGTGGAGAAGGGGCAAAGAGAGGGAGAGATAGAATCCCAAGCAGGCTCCATCCATACTGTCAGCATAGATCCATCCTAACACAGGGCTCAAATTCATGAACCATGAGATCATGAGATCATGACCTAAGCTGAAATTAAGAATCAGACATTTAACTGCCTGAGCCACCCAGGTGCCCCATATGTGAAATATTTAAGTATACAATTACATATTTCTGAGAAAGTCCATAGCTTTCATCCATTTCTTAAAAGGTCTGGGAATCACTCCCCGAACACACATATAAACATGCATAGCTTAGAGAGCTTTTAGGCCATTCTACAAAAGGCATTCTAATACACTGCAGGTTAAGGATATAAATCAAGCAACACTTTTGGGCACTTGGCAACAACTATTAAAACTATAACGTTTGGTGTGCCTGGGTGGCTCAGTCAGTTAAGCAGCCGACTTCAACTCAGGTCATGATCTCTCAGTTCGTGGGTTTGAGCCCCGCATCGGGCTTTGTGCTCAGAACTAGCTCAGAGCTTGGGGCCTGCTTCAGATTCTGTATCTCCCTCTCTCTCTGACCCTCCCCTGCTCACGCTGTCTCTCTCTCTCTCAGAAATAAATACATTAAAAAATTATTTTAAAAAAACCATAACTTCATTTTATTTGACCCAGCAGATCCCACTTTTGCCAATGTCTCAAGGAATACGTTCACAGAAGTACACAATGATATACTGATAGAATGTTCATTACAACATTTTATCAATTGTGTTAAAATCAAAAACAAATGGAGACCAGCCTTGAAAATTCCTTGAGCAGGTAAAACCAGTTCAGTCATATAAACAAGGTGTAATTTAACTTATTTTCCAAGACTAACTTGACCTGGATCATTTCTTGCTTATGCTGCTAGACATCATACTAAAACTGGAAGCTGTTTCCCAAATTTGATGAGGTAATCAGTGACCAGTTCCCCATCATTTAAGGAAAATTCTAATATTATAACCAGTGTGAAGAATACACAGTTGCTGCTTTCTCACTATATAAGCTGCATTGTAACAACATACCCCTGAGCCTCATTCCATGTTTTAGTTTGAATGTTTCCTGTTTGCAAACTGTCCTTTTGGTATGTACACAATAAAGTTTTACTAATTACTACTTTGGTGATTAACTGGTTTTACCTATGTAATTTCTGAACTCTGAAAATTCTGAACAAGAAACAATATAAATGCCCATCGCAGGAGATCTGCAGCGTAACACAGCATATTCCTTCAATGAAACACAAGGAAGAGAGAGACTTGTACTGACATGAAAAGATGACTAAGGCTAAGCAAAAACGAAAAATTGCAAATATATGATTTCATCTTTCTTTTTAAAGAACATATGATGTTAACATCGCAGCAGCATAGTTTCTTCATCTATCCAAATCCCCACACAAAAACAGACTCAGCGACTAGATAGCAAAACCAAACCCATAAACAACATTTACATCAAAACTAAGTGAAAAAATATCTATGAATCCCCAAACAGAAGCAGATGAAGACAAATCACCAAATGACATCAAATCTGAATGGTATCAGTCTCTGTATGGGAGGATAGAGGAAGCAATAAAGTGGTTCTTAGACTTTAGAGAGGAAAATCCCACAGCAGTCAATAGGTATTCACTAAAAAACACAGTGGGCTGATGAGAGAACAGCAGTTGACCCTAGGAGGGATTTTTCCCACTCCAATAGCAGTCAAGTCCAAGAAACCCATGTTAGGTTCTCAAGGGGCTAGAGAAGTCAGGTCCCAGTGAACTCTCAATTTAATCAACCAGGGCTCTATATCCAGACAGGGTTCCAAAATAAGACACTTTCAGAAGTGGAAGCAAAACTGCGCAAAACTACAACAACAGAAATAAAGGAAAGAGGGGCCCACATAAAAGTGGGGGAAGAAAACAGAGATGAGAAACCTTACAGAGAAAGCTGCCATGTTTGTGAACACTACATGAAAACAACAGAAGAGGGAGCACTATGAATTTAGAAAAGGTAATTAAAACCATGCTTCTTTCTAACAGTTCAAGAAATCTAATTCCACATAAGAATAAGCAACAGAAAAATAATGAGCTCAAATCCTATAAAGTTATTAGAAGACAGTAAAAAAGAATAGGGCAAAGAGTAACACCCCTACAGGTAATGCAAGCAAGCCAGAAAGACATGGCCACCAATACATCAAAACCTTAACCTGCTATTTCAAAATGAGCTAAATACATTTTTTTAATGAAGGGAGATATTCAAGAACAAGAAATTAAGTGTCAAAACTCAAAGAAGAATTACAAATAAAATTATCACAACAGAAAATGCCTTAAGATAAATTGTAAGTAAAAGGACAAATATTTAAAACCCGTAAGGAGGGGTGCCTGGGTGGCTCAGTTGGTTGAGTGTCTGACTTCGGCTCAGGTCTTGATTACATGGTTCATGGGTTCAAGCCCCACACCAGACTAGCTTCTGTCAGCACAGAGCCCAATAATGATTCTCAGCCCCTCCCCTGCCTGTGCTCTCTCAAAAATAAAAAAATTAAAAAAAAAAAAAAAAGAATGAGAACACACACATATTTCCAACTGTTTTCAGTAATCATATAAGGGGTGGTAATAATGCCATTTTGAAACTATTATATATATAAAATGACACAGAGCAAATGAGTAATTGTTAGGTATTTTAATTGTATAGTCCCCTGTGTCCTAAAACCAGAATTCTGGTTTCCTTCTCAGAAGGAAAGAGATATGGATTTAATATCAAAGAGGTTAAACAAAATTCCTCTTCTCATAAATATGAATATCCATTTGACTGCATGAGGTATATTACCATATACATTTCCTAGCTATTGTCAACAGAAAAGTCCTAGAAACAATGGTGAACATGATGGCCATGAACAACCCAAATGGCCAAACTGTAGTCTTAAGATACCATCTCCTTTTAAACGAAACCAGGGCTTCCTAGAGCAATGGCTGATTTTGGTCCTGAGCAGGAATTAAATAAGATGAGCCTAGAGTATCTTGTCACACCAGACAGTAAGAAAGCTATCAATAACTACTAGGGCAACATCAAAAGAGCTTACTTGAAAACCTTCAACTGAACAAAGATGGAACAACTTCAGTTTCAGTAAAAATAATAATTGCAAGTGATTAAAATATACCACATACACTTAAATCCACGAGTTCATAAAGGGAACAAGAAAAAAAATCTTCATCACCTTCTGAGGATGACTACGAACCAACCCATTATCTTGAAAACCGGTAAGTAAGGAAAAAGAACCAAGGATTTATTCTGTCTTTCCCTTATGAACTGTACTACTGGGTATGAGGGGAAGTGTCTCTATCAAAATAATGCAACTAAAAATAATAAAATGATAGATTTGAATATCACCACCCTGTAACCCCACAAGAGACAATCAAACATTATGTACTTCTTAATACAAGAACGTAAAACTATTTATAGTTTTGCCATAGGGACAGAACTTGAGTCTGATTGAGCCTCTGGATCCAGCTAACGATTTGTAAGAAATATGGAGATCTGAGGAACATGTTAAACAGCATCATAAGTATAAAATCAGCAAAATTCAGTCTGACAAATGATCTGAGCTCTTCGACAAATTATAAAGGAAAGAAAGAAACACAGGAATTAACTGTAGATTCAAAGAAATTTGAAGGATATAACCATTTTTTTAATGGGAAACACAAAAGAGCCTAAGGTGTACACTTGGGTAACATAATATTTTACAATGTAAAGAAGTAATTACTATAAGTATCAGGCTAACAGCTACATTTGATGGGAGAGCGATGTCTCGGTTGGGACGGGACACTGGAGGGCCTTCTGAGGTATTTGGTAAAGTTCTATTTCTTGCTGTGGGTAGAATTTTCAAGAGTGTTCACCTTCTAATAATTAAGCTATACACTTTTAGTTTTCTGTATCTACATTTAGTTTTACAATAAAAAGGGTTTAAAGAAGTATACACTAATAGGGGGTCTCTGGGTGGCTCAGTCAGTTAAGCAATTGGCTCTTGGTTGTGGCTCAGGTCATGATCTCACGGTTTGTGGGATGGAGCCCAGCGTCGGACCCCAGGCTGACAGTGTACAGCCTATTGGGAATTCTCTCTCTCTCCCTTTCTCTCGGTCCCTCTCTCACTGCTCTCTCTCAAAATAAATAAATAAATTAATTAATTAATTAAATAAGCAAGCTTCAAAAACAAAGTATACACTAATATATGTTATCTCTGGTGAAGAAATTGGAATTAAAAGGATTTTTACTTCTTACATTACATATTTCTGTAATTATGACTTTTTTATATTGAGCATGTATTAGAAAATTAAATAGATATTTTAAAAAGAATAAAGGAGGGGAGCTACAAAGAACAAACCAACCAACCATTTGATGTCTTTACTACAGAAGGGTTCATTTGGGCTCTCCTGAAATATACGGTTATAACTGGAATCTATCTATAAATTATGTATCTACAACATATATACTTTCTAAAATGAGACAAAATGATGTAGAATACCATATAGTCATAATCAAGATGTACTACTCAGACGCATTCTAAAACACTGTGCTAAGGAGAGATAAATCCAATCAATCAAAAGTAAACTGCATAATTGCAATGAACCACCTAACAGGTATTTTGTAGAGTTACAGGCTCACAAGAAGGTGGTCCAAAGGGCTGGGAACAAGACGGAGCACTGCTCAAACACAAACTAATAAGACGCTGGGTTCAACGTCAGTGTTTTTATCCCCAAATGATCTTTAACAGAGCCTTCACCCAACTAGCCCATGTGCCCTCTGCATTTAAGTAGGGAAACCCAACAATGAAAGAGGATGGGCACTCCATAAGGATTTACACACACACTGGCAGTGGTGGGTGACTTAAGAGTGAAGAGGATTAAAGAGTTTTTAAAATAGGACTCATTTCCCTTCATCCTCTCTTGCCTTTAGAGCTAAGCATCTCTAGGTTATATTTAGTGCTTGCTATGGACTGACTGTGTCCCATGCCTCCCACCCCGCAATTCATATGTTGAAACCAAGTCCCCAATATGATGGTATTAGGAGGCAGGGCCTTTGGGAGGTGATGGTGAAAGTGGGGCTGTGATGAGTGGGATTCGTCCCCTTACAAAAGAGACCTCAGAGCACTCCCTTGTGAGGTGAAAAGCAAGAAGAGAGCCATCTAGGAAGAGGACACAAACTCTCACCGGACACTCAATCTGCTGGTGCCTTAATATTAGACTTCCCAAGCCTCCAAAACTGTGAGATATAAATTTTTGTCGTTCATAAGCCACCAAGTCCATGGTATTCTGTTACAAAAGCCCAAACAGACTGAGACAATGTTAAATGCCCTTAATGACCGAAAAGCCCAAATCAACAACCAGAGTTTGTGAGCAATATCCAAAGAAATCTCTGAAAGGGGTTTCTAGACAGAGTTTAGGGTAGCTCTGCCTTGAGGGAGATCGAAGGAAACATGACTTTTAAAAATTTCTGTCTCTTGAACTTTAGTTTTCCTCTGCAGCTAGAGATATCTCAAAACAAGGACACCAGACCAAACTGCTCTACAGAGTAAAAGCAATACTCCAAGGACTCTTCTGAGAGTGTGGAAGCCACTGAGAGGCACAAAAATGATGAATGTGCTTAGTTTTTATGCCCAGTCCTACTATCTATACAAAACTGAACCTAGCTCCCTAAAAACCAACTACTCCTGGATGCCCTAAGCCATCTCCACCACTTCCCCTGGCTCTGCAGACATCAATAAAAGAGCACATCACAAGGAATAAAACACAATCATAAGATAATGCTACATAAACGCTAGTGCATTTATGGGGAATAAATGTCAAGGTAAAGCAGGAATATTTACTTTCTGTGAGAGAGATGGTGATCTTGTGTGTCAATGCCTCATTATGCTGAATTGATTTTTGTTTTTACAAATCACTAAAATATTTCACATCATCACTTTGGATGGCTATGGTTGCCACATTGACAGAACCTATAATGACCTTCAACAAGGTATGGTTTTCTGACACACAGACTTCATAGTCTCCTTTATTCTAAGGTTCCATTTTCCCAGCAAAGAGGCATAGTGGTGCGTAGAGAACTGGCAGGTTGCAATTCCCAGCAGTACTTGCCGCAGGCAGGCCCATCCATGCTCATGGCCCCTTGACATTCCAGAGAAGCTAGAACCCCAGGTTTCTGTAAGGACCCTAATCTCCTGTCATTTAGTCCTCTCTCAAAGTCGCTTAAAAGTGACATAAAGGAAGCAGCTAATTTACAGCACTATTCTTTTAATCTTGGTCAGCCAGATTTTCACAGACATCAGTTTATTTCACTTTGTAATATATTAGACAAAACAACAGTACTGGAGTCAGCTCCAAGGCAGCAACTCACTCTCAGGGGTTCTGCTGACATTTATAAACTGATCCTATTTCTCTCTTGTGTTTTATGTTATCAGCTAAACCTGTCAACTTAAATTATTGCCTTGTAACCAAATCAGAGTTATCTATTACTCTTGGTATGTGTACATTTCTGAAGCTTTGTACCTATATCAAGTTTTGCAAGGGTAGAAAACAAGACCATAAATAAACAAATGGAAAAGAGAATATGCTACCATTACTTTAGAAACAGAAACTAAAAGTCAAATGCATTACATGGAAAGCCACTAAAATGGCTGAATATATAGACCTTGGGAACAGCAAAAGCATGATACTGATACAGTTATTTGTACAGTGTGCCTGGGCTCCGAGCATCTCCATTTGGAACAATGGAGATGATTATTTCTGGGGCCTGTGACAGGTAGATGGACATTTGAAAAACTAAGGACAAGATGTCAAAAAGGTCAGAATTATATCCACCCCATTATTTCACAAGCACAGTGACTAAGAAACCAATTTCCCTTCAACTGGTATGGCTAATGGTCACCCTTATTCGAAGACCATTGTGACCCAAACTGAGCAATAAAAGAGCCTCCAGAAAGAGATCAAAAAGCTATTCCTCTCTCAGGTCTAATTTTTCTGGTTCTTTAATCATCGCTTCTTCCACAATCTAAAAACAAGTTTTTCAGGAATTCATGTTGTTAAATACATGATACCTTCATGAACAAAAAAACATAAACCCTTATTTGTTTCCAAAATAAATAACTTCAAAATTTTAAAAAGTATAGAGGTGACATATATTTCAACTTCCCCCAAATTTCTATTACCCAATACCCAAGACTTCATTATTTCACATTGTTAGATAGTTTACACATATGCTTACAATAGACATCAGTTAAATGTTCTGCATGACTTTCAATTACAAGCTCACAGTGGTCAGGGACAATGATTATTTAACTTGACTTTCTGTACAGTTCCTAGCATGGCAGCATGTCCCTACAAAGAACAGTGGCTGACAGCAGGCTCAGTGGAATGGAGGGGACATTCTATGACACACAGGAGACGTGGAATCTTAAAAAAATCACCTGAAGGACCACTCATCAGGTAGGATTGGTGTTTCTCTCAGCTCTAATCAGCTTTCATAACTGAAATTCTAACAGCCCTAATCCATGAAAAGGAGGTCAGAATGCCAACCTACAACAAAACTCCCTTCTCCCCAAACTATTCTTATCTTGACTGTGATTCTAATTTTTTTAATGTTTATTAATTTTTGAGACACAGAGACACACAGTACAAGTGGGGCAGGAACAGACAGAGAGAGAGACACAGAATCTGAAGCAGGCTCTAGGCTCTCAGCTGTCAGCACAGAGCCCAATACAGGGCTTGAACTCACAAACCGCGATATCATGACCTGAGCTGAAGTTGGACACTTAACTGACTGAGCCACCAAGGCACCACTAGACTGTGATTCCAATCTAACAATCTTTTTAATTCTCTCTGGGAACTTACTGTTTAATCTCCCTTAGCTTTTCTTAACAGCTTCCACTGTATCTCCTGAGCCCAGAAACTGAGGCTTTGTCACATATGAGGAACTTTCTCCAAAGCCTCTGAATAAGCCTACACTCTGCTTGAGAGGGCAGAGTGGATGGCACAGTTGTACACAGAGGTACCATATCAGTCACTGATATGCTAGGACCAAAGAGTCATTAGGGAGACAATGCAATACCAATACCCCTCCCAAATCCAAGTAATCAAATCCCATTGTTAGAAAGTCTTCTCTTCAGGTCCTATCTTCAGCTTACCCTAGGATAAATCATATGCTTTAAGGCACTTTAGGATGAGGAAATGGCAGGGTAGAAGGAGTGATGTATATGAATATGCTTTCCATTGTCCTCATTCCCTCTAACACAGGACAGACAAACTAAAGCACTGAGTAAGGAAGCATGAAATCTAGATCTGGTCTTTAGGAAGATTTTCTATGGGTCCAGGGACTGACTCTCAGTACAGCAAAGATGTCCCCTTCCAAGTCATGTGTGCAATATGGCTGTATTTTTCCATGTAAAATTTCACATTCACATTTGGGTACACAACAAACAACTTTTAGTTACTATATTCTCTCGATTTCTAACATTTAGGTAACTTCATCCTGCCTGAAAAAAATTACAGAGAATTATAGTGGACAACAATGCAACTGACATACAATCTTCCCAGTCTCTCACTGAGGTCTCCAGAGAATTAACACACCTTTATTTCTAGAATCATCTTAACTCCTCTGGAACCCGTTGGACCTGATTTTCACATTGGCTTGTGAAAGCCAACCATCTTCCTACCTTAGCCTCCAGATTTCACCAGATCTACTTTCTCCTGGCGTCCCTGTTGAAGAAAGTCAATGTAGCAGGACAGAGCAAGAATCAACCTGCAGAGGCCACCCAACACAAGACCAGGTGAAGCCTCTCTGCTGAGAAGCTCAGCCACATGACTTGCTTGTCAACTCATCATCCCCAATGGACAGAAAACCACTCCCACATGGCACATACATATATAATATGCCAGTCAACAAGAGGCAGAGAATCACACATTGCTGCCAATGGCTTTAGCCAGCAATATCTAGCACTTTTCATTTGATGACTTTAAATTATAATAAAGCAGCAAAATAAATTATAATAAAACAGCAAAATAATAATAATCATTAAGCAGCTATTTAAGATTTGGTGTAGGAGGAGTATCTGGCTGGCTCAGTCTGTACAGCATACAACTCTTGATCTCGAGGTTTTTAGTTGAGCCCCACAATTGGTATAGAGAGATTACTTAAAAAGAAAATCTTTATTCCTCAAAAAATTAACACTAGAACTCCCCTATGGCCCAGCAATAGCACTGCTAGGAATTTACCCAAGGGATATAGGAGTGCTGATGCATAGGGCCACATGTACCCCAATGTTCACAGCCGCACTCTCAACAATAGCCAAAACACGGAAAGAGCCTAAGTGTCCATCAACAGACAAATGGATCAAGAAGATGTGGTTTATCTAAACAATGGAATACTACGTGGCAATTAGAAAAGAATGAAATCTGGCTGGGGAGCCTGGGTGGCTTAGTCAGTTAGGTGTCCGACTTTTGCTTAGGTCATGATCTCGTGGTTCGTGGGTTCGAGCCCCGCATCGGGCTCTGTGCTGACTGCCGGCTCAGAGCCTGGAGCCTGTTTCAATCTGTGACTCCCTCTCTCTCTGACCCTCCCCTGCTCATGCTGTCTCTCTCTCTCTCTCTCCTAGAAATAAATAAAACATTAAAAAAAAAATGAAATCTGGCCATGTGTAGCAACATGGATGAACCTTGAGGGTGTTATGCTGGGTGAAATAAGTCAGGCAGAGAAGGACAGCTACCATATGTTTGCACATATAAGAGGATTAGGAGGAGAACTTAACGGAGGACCATGGGGGAGAAGAAGGGGGAAAATAGTGGGGAAGAGGGAGGGAGGCAAACCATGAGAGACTCTTGAATGCCAAGAACAAACTGAGGGCTGATGAGGGGGGGGGGGAGGGGAAGGGGGGGTGATGGGCATGGAGGAGGGCACTTGTGAGGATAAGCACTGGGTGTCATGTGGAAACCAACCTGACAATGAACTATTAAAAAAAAAAAGAAAATCTTAAAAAAAAAAAAAAAAGGATCAAGAGAAGGGTTTGTTTTTCCACATCAGCAATCCATTAAGGTCAACTAGCATCAGCCATCCACTTTCTAGACCAGGGCTATTCAATAGCACTTTTGGTGACCAATATAAATGTTCTAAATCCATGTTGTCAACTACAACATACCAGAGTCATACATGGATACTGAGCAATGGAAATATGAAACTAAGGAAATGAATTTTAAACTTCATTTAATATTAATCAGTTTAAAAAAATTTTTTTAACGTTTATTTATTTTTGAGACAGAGAGAGCCATAGCACGAGTTGGGGAGGGGTAGAGAGAGAGACACACACAGAATCTGAAACAGGCTCCAGGCTCTGAGCTGGCTATCAGCACAAATCCCGATGTGGGGCTTGAACCCACGGACCATGAGATCATGACCTGAGCCAAAGTCGGACACTTAACCGACTGAGCCACCCAGGCACCCCTCAGCTCTTTTATTTAAACATTTATTTATTGAGAGACAGAACATGAGCTGGGGACCGGCAGAGAGAGAGAGGGAGACACAGAATCCGAAGCAGGCTCCAGGTTCTGAGCTGTCAGCACAGAGCCCAAAGCGGGGCTTGAATCCACAAACCATGAGATATGACCTGAGCTGAAGTTGGATGCTTAACCAGTTGAGCCACTCAGGTGCCCCAATATCAATCAGTTTAAATTTCAACTGCCACAGGTGGCTAGTAACCATCATATTAAATATCAGAGAAGTACATCTTTATTTTACAAACGGAATATCACTGGAGTATTTTGAGGGCCTATTCAAACACTACATGGCCAGCACAAACCTAAGATGCCAGCAGAGGCACCTCTAGGGGACTTAAATCTGGTTTACAACACTGAGTACCTTCTGCCAGTTCCAATTCAGGAGACCTTGAGCCAAGAAGTAAGTAAGAGCAGTGACTCTCCAGAGGAGTAAATAGGAGGCCAGGGATCCATTAGTACTACATGTCTTCTGAGGACAAGAATTATGAGTAATTCCCCTCTCTCCAGAGCTAACTATTAGAACAGATACCTATTCCCTAAAACAAAAATGCTCAAGGGCTGTCTCCATAATTGAAAGGAAGGCTGAGTATAATTGACTGCAAACATAAATAATAGATATAAACAAGTAGAGAATACCCTGCCCTCCCAAACAATTCAGATAACCCTTTCAGAGATGGGGTGGCAAATAATTTACTAAACGAGCACCAAAGGGATAATGATCTGGCCTGGATTTCTTTAGTTCAGCTGGTGGCAAAAAGAACTAAATGGAAAATTAAACTCTACTAAATAGCTTCTTATGAGACTAACTGCCATCAAAACGTTCAACAAAGTCATAATAACTTTATCCATATACAGCCTTGTAGTTTTCTTCCATTTCTAAAATCTGAGTGAATCGTCTCCATTAGCAAATGAGCACTGACTACACTCAGTGTTCCAATGACTTTCTTCTTCCCCATGCCAACTTCAAAGTCCGAAGAAGAGAAAAACCAAAGGAAACAATTAGAAAATGTGGAATTTCTACTTTCTCTCACATAGCTACAACTAACATCTCTCGGGAAGTCTCCCAGGCCTCTATTTACACTTCTGATCTCAAACACAAGAATTTCTTATGTAACTAAAGGCTACCATCTTCAGTGCAGGATTAGGGGAAAAGGAGTTAACGTGTGTTATTGCATGGGCAATAGATTGTGTATGATGTATGTGTCTCCAAATAAAGCTATACGTAAACACAAAATTTTCTGGGTACAGATTTGACCACCCACTGGACATACTAATGAAAATAGTTAAACCATTCATTAGTTTTGTCATCGTGTTTTTTTTTTTTTTTTAGGGCATGTGGGTGGCTCAGTTAAGTGTCCAACTTCAGCTCAGATCATGATCTCATGGTTCATGGGTTTGGGCCCCACATCATGCTCTGTGCTGACAGCTCAGAGCCTGGAGCCTGCTTTGGATTCTGTGTCTCTCTCGCTCTGCTCCTCCCAGACTGATGCTGTCTCTCAAAACTAAACATTAAAAAAATTTTTTGACAGGTCAACATGTGTCCATTCATTTTCACATTACCACGTTTCATATGGTAGGAACACAAATGGATCATTCCTGATAAAGAGCTATGAGCTACTGTTGCCTTAAAGATGAAGCAGTAACTCATGAACCTGTGCCAAGTCCTAATATTCAAGTCCCTGCTAAAACCAACTTAACATGAGCACATATTTGAGGAAGGCAATCTAAAGAACAGGCTCTTTGTCCATTCTGCTAAGGGGATTCTATAATGTATCCTAGTTAAAACAGAACAATGTCCACTGGATTTGTCCCCTACATTACTTCTTTTATTCCCTCAAATTTTGTTCAAAGTCTATATAAGAAACTTATATAGTTCCTGGGGGGAAAAAACCATTTCTGCATTTTCTGAAAATATTTTGTTAAAGACACTGTCCAGTACATGGTATAATGTCTATTATAAAAATGCTTTTAGGTGCAAATGTAAAATTTAGAAAAAAAAACAACAACCAGGGTTGGGGGTTAGAACCATGAGAAGAAATGCTTATTTATAAGCAGGTTCATTAATTATTTTGCATTTGAAGTTTGGTTTCATTATTTGATAGTGACAAGAATGGTGCAGTACTCAGAAGGTCCTGGAAGATGCTGTCAACTTTACTTTAAAATGAGAATCTGGTGTTTCTGTATTTTATTGTTTTCAATAAAACTTCTTAAGTGTTAAAAAAAAATGCTTTTAGATCAGTTCTTATTAGTACCAGGAAAAAGCTTCTTTCTCAGCAGACAACCAATATAAATATCAGCAATTTTATTAGGTGATAATTATGTAATTCATCATATTTACCTTTTTCTCTTGGCTGCTAGGACATTCGGAATTATATTTAATGTTTAGATCCTATAACCAAAGTGTCCAAAGTGATTATTACACTTGTTTTCTCCAAACTTACAACCAGAGGGTTTAAATTAATTTTAATTTATATTTAAGCAGTCTTATATATATATATATAATTTTACTAAAAGCCACTTAAAGTCCTTTTAATTCGCAAGCAGCCTAATAAAGAAGTTGTAGTACTACACTATGAGTACAGCATTTACCACTGTTATCACAATATGGTGTCAATAATAGTTGACTTGTTGAGTTCTTTTCCTAAGACAAGCATTCAGGAGAAGGGAACCGAGTACAGACAGGGAGAAGAGTGGAAAGGGAGGCATGTCCTAGGCCACAGCATCCTTCAGGTAAACAGTGGGGGTAAGGGAATGCCCTCTCAAAAACAAGTAGATTTGGACTGCAATATAAATTCTACAAATGGAAAATATTATTTTTTCCCAGATAGGAAAACAGAGATAAAGAACTCGGTAACTTGTCTTTGTCTTTGGTTGTCTCCACTGTACAACACTGTTGCACTATGAGCCGCTACTGTTAATAGAGTCTTTACTACATTAATACATGCAGATGGCTACAAGGGCTCTAGAAGATAACTACAGATGGGGAGAAAGGCCACACCTGCTAAACATGACATCAGCTCAAGCCATTCTCATTGCAGCCTAGTAAGTATGTACACAGTAAGTATTAAGATTTCTAACCTTTAAGGGTGTAAGGGTGAAAGGGACAGAGAAAACTAGCAGTTACCAATTACCTCTTAGTGCTAGGCACTAGAATAGCTGTCATACATGTTATTTCATTTCCACAATAATCCTATAAGACAGGTATTCCCATTTTATAGATGAGAACACTCTGATTCTACAGACAGACCAAACTGACAAATATTTACCCAACATCAAATGATCACGCATCCAGGATCCTGCAACCAACAGCGGTTTCTGCCTAGAGTAGCACTCAAGCTAGTAGTAGAGCTGGATCTCCAAACCAGGTCTGCCTAACGTGAAAAGCAGCTTCTGGAGGCCACCAGACACTGCCTTTCTCTGTCTCTTAGCCACTCTGAGGATGTGCTGAGCCTGACAGCACTTCAGGAAGAACCAAATCCTAACTGCCAAACCTCTGCTATCTACTCCCAAGAAAACAGATTAAGATCAAACAGAAAATTCTCTCACCATGTGCTCCAAGTCCCTTAATACAAGACCAGAATCTGGGCTGATCTGAGGCCTGAAAACACCTGCAAAGCAGACATCACCAACAGAAGCAATGGTGGGCTGGCAGAATAATGGATTCCCTAAGGGCTGGACAGCTCAGCCCCTCTGGCCAAAAGCTCTTCCATCATTTCCTCCTGCCATTGTTGGCAGGCACTAACCCACACTTCAATTACTTTATGTCTTGATGGATTGCTGAATTGAATTTATCTAATGCTAGGTAAGGGCCTCGGTTGCTATTTGGGAATGGATTCCTCTAGGGATCAGTAAGAACACAGAGGAGATTTCCAATCACATCTTTATCAATCATAATCATTAGAATCCTATTCAGGAAGCTGGTAATGAATTAAAGACCAATTGATCAGCCTCATCAGACATATAGCTCTTGCTGTGGAAAAAAGAGGGCCTTCAGTCCCTCTTAAACCACAAGAGCAGATACCAGGATACCACAGATGCCAGAGGCATGGCATCCCAGCTCAGCCAACACTGTTGGAGCAGCTACCAAGCACAGGCACCAGGCCAGGCTCTATAGGGGCTCGAAGATGCAAATGATACCAACTGGTCTTAGTTCAGGAATAAGAAGGGAATATAAGGCAAAACCATCTATTACTATAAGGTAAGGCTTCATGGGAGCTGCATGTGAGAGGGTATGTGGTAGGGAGTGGGAATATGAATAAGAACATCTGCTGGTGGAAGCAACTAGAGAGGAGAAAATTCAGATGAACCCTGAAGTGGAAAGGGCAAGGACAACTCTTTTCCCACCTTTTTTCTTGCTTTATGTTTTCTAATTACTACATAAATATACAACCATTATATTTAAAAGTACTTTTATTAATTTTTTAAACATTTTATTTTGTTTTTTGAGAGACAGAGTATGGGGGGGGCGGGCAGAGAGAGAGGGAGACATGGAATCCAAAGCAGGCTCCAGGTTCCAGGCTCCAAGCTCCAAGCTGTCTGCACAGAGCCCCACGCAGAGCTCAAACCCACGAATACAAGATCATGACCTGAGCTGAAGTCAAATGTTCAATCAACTGAGCCACCCAGGTGCCCCACAAGCATTATATTTTAAAAGTCAAACATTAAAGGAACATATAATCAGCCTATAATCTCTATTAACTGTCACTTTTCTTCAAGAATAATTACCAACAGGGCACAATTTTTCAATTTTTCTATGTCTACATTCATATACGTTTAATACTAATAATTTTTTCAAGAATGGAATCACACCATACATTTGTCATATGACATGTTTCCTATCTAGCAGTACATTTTCAATATTATTCTACGTCAGCACATGTATATCTACCTACCTAATTTTTCAACAGTGTCACAGTATTCCATAGCAATGAATATAAGTCAGTATGATTTTAACAGATATAAATTATGTAGGCTAGGGGGCAGGGAAGCAGCGAAAAAGAGAAGTGGAAAAGAAGCTACAGAACAAAAAACAAACGTGAACAAAGTCAATGAAGAAGGAAAGTCCAAGGCAAGAGAGAGGTTGTGGTGCCTCACAGACCATGTTGACAAGTGGGATCTTAACTCTCTAAGCAATGGAGAAGTGTTTCTTTTGGAAAAATATGTTACAAGAACAGTAGCTAATATGTAAAGAATGCACCTAGAGATGGAAAACTGGGCAAGGAGTCATAGCTTAGTAAGAAATCATGCAGGGGGAACAAGAGGGAACACTGGGAATGGAAACAAAATGATGGGACAAGGCAGAGCAAGGCAACTATTAAGAATGAGCTGGTGGGGACAACACAGTGGGGTAGACAGGGGGAGATGAGATGCCCAAGTTTCAAGGTAAGGTAAATGGGAGGATGTATGTCATCATGATTAAATACAAAGAATATTGAGTTTTGAAGGGATAGATCATGAGTTTCGTTTAAAAGAGAGTGTAGCACCAATGAGACAGGTAGATATATATCAGACAGCTGAAAATAGGAGATGGAGGATTAGGGAGTGAGGCTGAGGCTGGAAACACAGGCTTGGGAGTCATCTGCAAGGCAGTGAGGGCTGAAGCCAGAAATCTTGGAGGCAGAAAACAAAGAGAGAAGATGCAATATTTACAACAGCTTTGAAAAATGGCTACATCTGAGAAGTAGGAAGGAGACAAAGAGTCAGGAAAGAGGTAAGAATGGACTCTAGTGAAATAACAGATGTAGAGACAATTTGCCAAATTTAACTTCTACATAAATGAGTTACTAAAGTAAGAAATTATTATATTTATAGGCTTCTTTCCTTCCCCCTTCACTCAGCAGCATCTCCACTCCCTGGGCTAGCAACCAGACCACAATAGCAGCGGTACCCCAGTACCTGCACCCCACTGCCCTTTCTTCATTCCTAATCCAAAATCTTGCTCAGTCCTACTTTTTTCCCCACATGACAAAAAGGGGAGGCAATCACGGGGAATGGCAATAAACAGTGTGTTTTTTTTTTTTTTACAAATAGTTTATTGTCAAATTGGTTTCCATATAATACCCAGTGCTCATCCCCACAAGTGCCCTCCTCCATGCCCATCCCCCCTCGCCCCCCACATCCATCAGTCGTCAGTTTTTGACAGCATTCAAGAGTCTCTCATGGTTTGCCTCTCTCCCTTTCCCCCACCATTTCCCCCCTTCTTCTCCCCCATGTTCCTCAGTTCAGTTCCTCCTAATCCTCCTATACGTGCAAACATATGATATCTGTCCTTCTCTGCCTGACTTATTTCGCTCAGCATAACACCCTCAAGGTCCATCCATGTTGCTACACATGGCCAGATTTCATTCTTTCTCATTGCCATGTAGTATTCCATGGTATAGATAAACCACATCTTCTTGATCCATTTGTCCATGGATGGACACTTAGGCTCTTTCCATGTTTTAGCTATTGTGGAGAGTGCTGCTATGAACATTGGGGTACATGTGCTCTTATGCATCAGCATTTCTGTATCCCTTGGGTAAATTCCTAGCAGTGCTATTGCTGGGTCATAGGGGAGTTCTATTGTTAGTTTTTTGAGGAACCTCCACACTGTTTTCCAGAGGGGCTGCACCAGTTTACATTCCCACCAACAGTGTAGGAGGGTGCCCATTTCTCCACATCCTCGCCAGCATCTAGAGTTCTCTGATTTGCAAACAGTGTCTTATAAATGACAGATACCATGAAGTCCATGCTGTGTGGGGAAGAGTGAGGCTACAAGGACACTGAGAGACTCCAAGAACCAGGATGGGGCTGATGGGCCACAGGCCCGAGGTAAAACAACAGCTTATGGGAACTGGGGGTCAACCAATGGACTAGAGTGGGGGGCAATCATATTGTTTTAAGTCCTGTGGGACCAGAGTAGGTGGGGCTGTGAGGCTACAGGAGGAAGTTGCCAGAAGTAGGGGAGGGCCACATAGCTCTCAAACAATTGGGAAAGGAAAAGCCTACTCAGAGAAAAGGTTACCAGACCAACCCCTCTCCATGTCCCAAGGCTACATGTGGCCAGTATCCAGCCACTCATCCACTTCCAGGCACCCCTCTCTCTTCCCACCAGCCAGCTTAGGTACTTTGCACCCATGTCTGTCATAGTCAGGAATCCCCCCCACCCCGACCCTGGACGACAATGCCTCTGCTACAGGCTCTATCTTTCACCCTCTGTTTCCATGTTGAGCTATTATTAAGCCTGTCAAGCTGCTACCTCAGGAGCACAGACTCCTCTGAAAAGATGACACAGTATTCTGACCCTCTGCTTCTTTCCTGCTGCTGCTCTGCTCACAATGGTTCTTTCATTCAACTCGTTTAGCAAACATCTGCTGACTGCTGACTAGGTGCACTTTCCCTTTTATCATTTCTCTGACAAAGAATAGTGAAGTCAAAAACATCATGAAACATTTTCAAAATCCAAACCACTCCTGGTCAGTTGATTGACTGTGAACAAAGACTTTCTAATAAGCAAGATTTCACTCCCCATGGGAACAAATGCCTATGTTCTCATATGGCAGGGCTCAGCTCATTCTACCTGAGAAGCAGAGTATAACTTCTGGTATCAACTCCACCAGTCTACCTGGCTCCTATTCATATACTCAGTTTGTAAGAACAATTTCTGGGGCAATGACTTTAAGAGTTGTCCTGAAAAAGTTTGCTTCCCACATACCTCAGCTCCAAGCTGTTCCAGCTGGAAGCCCAGCTAGACTGTCTATCCTGTGGCAGATATGACCAAATCGATCAACTCTTCAAGGAAAAACTTGCTTCGCTCACAAGGAACCCTACAGTGTCAGCTCTGTCAGGGTAGGTCTCATTGGCAAAGAACTGCTGTGGTCAAGCTTAAGATCTTCTGAGGCAGCCTGTAATGAATGACTGAGCCAGGTATGGCTATAAAAACCTAATCATTTTTGCCGAATGTAAGACCATCTGAAGGACTATACTCACTCCAGAACTCACCGCTGGGATGGCAATGGCTTCACTGGGCTTGCATCGCAGTTTGACTTCTTCTGTCCAATCTTGTTTCCCCACCTTTTCTTCCACAAGTGCTGGAATAAATATACTGTGCCTCGGTCTCTATCTCAATGTCTGCTTCAGGAGAGTCCAACCAAAAACTTTTAAACTTGTAAAGGTATACACCTAGTGGGTACTACTGCGATAGGACCCCAAGTTCTGGTATGGTAAAACACGGTCTTGGGAAGAAGGAAGCAGAAAAAAGTAAATATTCCCATGTTTCTCTAGTTAGTGCATCATACCACTCTACTCAGTCACAAGTTCATATCATCTACCCTCCCTGGAACTTCTGACTCCCATCTCTCAGTGAAGGCCTGGCCTTCTACACCACAGAGTACATAAAAGCTATCTGCTGGGGTCTCCCCAACTTTCCATTTACAAATGAATGGAGTTCACCTCTTCAAGAACCTTACCTCTTACCACCCTCTCCCCTGGATCTTCCACCTATCTCTGTGCATTACAGTCTTTCCAACAGCATTTATACACAGTCTCCAGTTTCTTCTGAAAACATGATGCTAAGCAGAAGAAAAACAGACATAAAAGTCATATATGACTCTACTTTTAAGAAATACCCAGAATAGGTAAATCTATACAGACAGGAAGGAGGCTAGTGACTGCCAAGGGCTAGAAAGAGGGGATTATGAAGAGTAACTTCTTAATGGTAATGGGGTTTCCCTTTGGGGTGATGAAAATGTTTTGGACCTAGGTAGAGGTAGTGACTGCAAATGTACTAAATGCCACTTAAGTGTTCACTTTATTTTTTTTAAATTTTTTTAAATTTTACATTTATTTATTTTTGAGAGACAGAGTGAGACAGAGTGCAAGTGGAGGAGGGGCAGAGAGAGAAGGAGACATATAATCTGAAGGAGGCTGCAGGCTCTGAGCAAAGGCTTGCTCAGAGACTGCATCAGGGCTTGAACCCACGAACCGTGAGATCATGACCTGAGCTGAAGTCAGACACTTGGGGCGCCTAGGTGGCTCAGTCAGTTAAGTGTCCAACTTTGGCTCAGGTCATGATCTCACAGTTCATGCGCTCGAGCTCCGCATCGGGCTCTGTGATGACAGCCAGATCAGAGCCTGGTGGCTGTTTCTGATTCTGTGTCTCCCTCTCTCTCTGACCCTCCCCTGCTCACACTGTATCTCTCTCTGTGTCAGAAATAAATAAAACATTACCAAAAAAACTGAAGTCAGACACTTAACTGACTGAGCCACCCAGGCGCCCCTAAAAAGTGCTCGCTTTAAAATTTTTAACTTTATATTATGTGAACTTTAAAGAGACAAAGAAAAACTTCCCTACACTCCTTCTAGGTACTACTTTTCTTTCTTCTCTCTTATACTATGAAACTTTTCAAGAGTTATCTACACTTGAATATATCTCCTCACCTCCCATCCACTCCAAAGCCCACTCCACACTATTACCACCAAGTGATAACCACTGATGCTTCTTACTCCTCCTATCAGGAGATTTTGTGGCAGCACCTAACACAAGAGATCAATAACTCAGTCCGAAAGTATTCTGCCCTGACTTCTTTGAGACTGCAAATTTCTGATGATCCTCCTTCTATAGCCTCTCCTTCCCCAGGTTCTTTGCCAGCTAGCTTTCTGCTACCCATCTTTAAGAGTTAAGATTTCTCAGGAATGAGAGCTCATCTCTCTTATGAGGCATCTCTCTCTCTCACATACACACATATGCCCACACATAGAAATAAACTTGAAGGATGTACTAGGTAATAAAGTACATTGCAAAGTCTATATAATTAAAAATGTTTGGTAACTGGCACATGAATAGAATGAATTAGCAATGAACAAGAAAGAAAATTTTAAAGGAGACCCAACTGCATATGAAAATCTAGTGCATAATAAGAGTGGCATCTCCAATGTGTGGGGAAAGGAAAACTTTTTAATAAGCATCACAGGGAATAATTTAACAGACATATGAAAAGAGATAAAACTAACTCCATTCCTTATGCCTATATATCAGGATAAACTGCAAACAAATTATATTTAAATATAAAAACCGAAACTGTACAAGTTCAAGGAAAACATAGCTGAATTCCTCTACAACCTGGGAACAGAGAATAAGTTTTCTATTTATGATTCAAAATGCAGAAGCAATAACAAAAAATTAATAAATTTGATGACAAAAAAATAGTAAGTTTATAAAAATTTTAGATGCATGAAAAATATTACAACTAAAAAGACAAATGACAAACTGGGGGGAAATGTGCAACAATTTAAACCAAGTATTAATATTACTAATCCATGTTAAGCTTTTAAAAATAGGGGCACCTGAGTGGTTCAGTCAGTTAAGTGTCCGACTTCGGCTTAGGTCATGATCTCATGGTTTGTGGGTTCGAGCCCCGTTTTGGGCTCTGTGCTGACAGCCAGCTCAGAGCCTGGAGCCTGCTTCAGATTCTGTGTCTCCCTCTCTCTCTGACCCTCTCCTGCATACGTTGTCTGTCTGTCTCTCTCTCTCTCTCAGAAATAAATAAAAATATTTTTTAAAAATCTTTTTAAGTTTAAAAAAAATAAAGAAGAAAAAGACTAACAACACTGTAGAAAAAAGGGCTGCAAATATAAACAGTTAACACAAGAATAAATACAATACCACTTCACTGTATAAAAAAAGATGTTCAGCGCTGTTCAGAATACAAAAAGGTCAAAGAGAACTACAGTAGGAAACCATTTCTCACCTATCAGATTGGCAAATAGTACCTACAGGTGAGACTATAGGGAAAGAGGCAGTTGCATACAATGCTTATGGAAATGCAAAGTGGTACAACCCCTGTGGAAGAAATTTGGCATGTAATAAAATTATAACTGCATCTACCCTTTGACCTGGAAATCTGACTTCAAGGAATTGTTTCCAATGACACATTAGCAACAACCCGAATGATCTTGAAAGCAGATTCTTCCTCAGAGCCATCACAAAGGAACACAGCCTGGCTGACACTCTAATAGAAGCCTATGAGACCCTCAGCAGAAGATTAAGCTAACAATCACATAGACTTCTGACCTACATACACTGTGAGCTAAGCCACTACACCACTAAGCTTGTGGTAATTTATTCCACAGCTATAATTTGTAATATGGCCCTGCAGATGTGAGAAAGGGATGAGACCCAGAGATGAGAATAAGTCAGTTGTAGGAGACCCTAAGCCATCTGGTTTGGCTGGAGCAGCAGGCAGACAGAGCTAGGGGCTTGGAATGGCGAAGGTCTCTAGGCCAGCTTTCCTTGCCTGACCATCCAATGACAGTGGGGGCAGTGGCAGGTGAGGAAGAAGGTAAAGGAGGGAAGCCTCTGGCAGGCTGCACAGCTGGTGAGGAGCATGTGATCGCCCAGACTTCAGATTTACACTCAAAAAATTTTAAGTACTTTACTTTCTGTTTTTTCTTTCTTTTTTTCTTCTTCTTTCTCCCCCCTCCCCCCTTCTTTCCTGGATACTCAGACTTTGAACTGAATGGCCTTAAAAAAGAAAAAAAAAATGTTAACAAAAATGTAGACTGTTATTTGGTACAAATTTCTCCTTTGTAAATTTTCCTTTTATATAAATCTATTTCTGCAGATAATTGAACCCAACTGTGATATCTGAATAGTTTTAAGAAAGTACATTCTGCTCTACTTGCAAAGGGAATGGAACCTTGGCCTCTTCCTTAAGACAAGCAAAATGGAGGGGGCTGCAAAATGCCCTGCTTATTTGTCTCCACAAGGAATCTTGCCCCAGGCCCAGGCCCAATTCCTGGGAGGAGGAGGGAGCAGGCCTTTGTTCAGAGAGCACCACAGGTGTGATAGGCATAGCACCAAAAACAAAGCAAAATGCTCCATCTTTGCACTAAGGACAAGGAATCTGCAAACAGGAGATGGAGAGTGCTGGGTACAAAGGCAGTAGCTTTTATCTTATAGTTTTGTTGTTCCTGACAACTCTGTTCAGGCCTCAAATCAGTGTGACCCCATTCTTTACTAAATACGTTCCATGGAGGCTTTAAAATATACTTTGAGATAAATCAAGTTCCAACACAGGAAAAAACAGATGCTATTGAACAGACACTGCCTGCAATCCTCCACCAATCAATCGAACCCATCTCTTCCAACATTTCCCCACTTCTTGTGCCTGAAAATATCCTGCCAATATATTTCTCCATCCAACGTCACCTCCATCAAGTATGAGAGTAACCTGAAGGACCCTCCTGGCACAGGCACTGAGTGTGAAAGACACTGGTCCTTCTCTACGGTGATCAGTGGAGGTCCTCAAAACTTTCTTTACACCCCTTGCCCAGGGCAATGCTATCGTTCACACATTTTTCCAACGTACGTGAGGTAGGTTTTTTTCAGTTTGATCTAGATTTAGTTCCCTCGAAGTCAAGCATCGTGGTCAGGTCCTAGTGACCAGGATTTGTTGAAGCAGTCCACATTCCCACTATCTTCACCCTTCAAGTTTCAGTGCTTGGCAAAGAGAAGCTCACTACAAATTCAGGATTAAATCAATTTTCCTTGACTAACTTTACTTTTCTAGATCAAAGAGTGCCATGTTCACTGTCCTCACATCCAGACATATGTCACATTTCTCACGCTAAACTAGACAGTCTTGGATCACAAGTTTAAACATAAGGGGAAGGGGCAAAGGAAGAAAGATGTCTCTCATAAACCTGCCCTCATCTTCAGGAAGAACAATTTCTGCAGGAAAGTAGTGACTGATGACATTTACTTGTTCTTCCTGCTGATGGGTAAACACAGTGGAAATATACAACTCACTTCTGACATGACTCTCATTTGTATGGGAGATAAAGTAGAAAAAAAACAGTAAGGGATCATTTTCCCCACTTGATAGTGGGATAGTAAACCACTAGACTTCTTTTTTTTTTTAATATTCATTTTTTTAATCTTTTTTTTTTAATTTCTTTAAATGTTTTATTTATTTCTGAGAGAGAGACACAGCATGAACAGGGGAGGGTTAGGGAGAAAGAAGGCGACACAGAATCTGAAGCAGGCTCCAGGCTCTGAGCTAGTCATCAGCAAAAAGCCCAATGCGGGGCTTGAACCCACGAACAGTGAGATCATGACCTGAGGTGAAGTCGGACGCTCAACCGACTGAGCCACTCAGGCGCCCCTAATGTTTATTTATTTTTTTGAGACAGAGACAGAGACAGAGAGAGAGAGAGCGCGCGCGCGCGTGCGCAGACAGAAGGAGACACAGAAACTGAAGCAGGCTCCAGGCCCTAAGCTGTCAGCACAGAGCCTGACACGGGGCTCAAAGTCACAGACCATGAGATCATAACCTGAGCTGAAGTCAGACGCCTAACCAACCAAACCACCCAGGCACCCCTCAAACCACTGGATTACTCCAAAGAAAAAGGGAAGGCCCAAAGACAAAAATCCTCATACTGCTTAAGGACAAAAGGGTGACAGGGATGCCTGGGTGGCCCAATAAGTTGAGCATCCAACTCTTGATATGGGCTCAGGCCGTTGTTGTCTCATAGTCATGAGATCAAGTCCCACATTGGGCTCTGCACTGAGCATGGAGACTGATTGGGATTTTCTTTCTCCCTCTCTCTCTGCCCCTTCCACACCCCACTCCCTCAAAATAAACTTTTTTTTAAAAAGGACAGAAATGTGATAAAGAAGAATTCATTCTTTCAGTCATTAACAAATATTTATTGAACGCCTGCTTTGAGCTAAGCACAGTGCTGGGCCTTGAAGTTCCAGATGTGGGCAAGACTAAGATCAAAATCCCTATTATTTCAGAGTTTATGTGGTGGCATGGAAAAAAGCAACATGAGTAAAAACATACGCTATGAGACAGTAAGTACTAAAGAGCAAAATAATGCAGGGAAAAGGGTTTTAAAAGTCTAGGAAGGAAAAAGCTTTTTTCAGATGGTGGCCAGGGAAGGCCTTCTTTGAGAAGGTCACTTCTTTCTTTTTTGGAGTAATTAAAAAGAATTTTTTTAATGTTTATTTATTTGAAAGAGAGAAAGAGAGAGAGACAGAGACAGAGACAGAGAGCACGAGCAGGGAAGAGAGAGAGGGAGACACAGAATCTGAAGCAGGTTCCAGGCTCCGAGCTGTCAGCACAGAGCCCAATGCAGGGCTCAAACTCATGAATCATGAGATCATGACCTGAGCCAAAGCCCAATGCCTAACCACCTCTGGAGTAATTTTAGATTTACAGAAAACTGAAAATGATAGTAGAGTTCCAAGAATTCCTGCACAACTTCAACCCAGTTTCAGTTCCCCTAATATTACCATCTTAGAGTACTGTAGCACCTGTGTCAATATCAAGAAACCAACATTGGTACATTAATAGTATCTAAACCTGAGGCTCTTCATGTTTCACCAGGTTTTCCATTAATGTCCTCTTTCTGTTCCAGCATACAAATCAGAATACCACAAAAAAATAAAGAAAAACATTTTTTTTAATAAATCAGAATTCAGGGCACCTGGGTGGCTCAGTCAGTCTGGCATCCGACTTCGGCTCAGGTTTGTGGGTTTGAGCCCCACGTCAGGCTCTGTGCTGACAGCTAGCTCAGAGCCTGGAGCCCGTTTCGGATTCTGCATCTGCCTCTCTCTCTGACCCTCCCCTGTTCACACTGTCTCTCTCTCTCTCAGAAATAAATAAAACATTATAAAAATTTTTTTAAAAATCAGAATTCTCAGTGTTTTTAGGTGTCCTGTCTTCTCTGCTCTATGACAGTTTCTCATTCTTTATTATTTCCACAACAGTCTGAGGAGGGAGAATACTGATCAGACACTTTATAGAATGTCCCTAAATTTAAATTTGTTTGATGTTTTCCTCATTATTAGACTGGGGTTATTAGTTTTGAGGAAGGACACTACAGGTAAAGAGTCCCTGTTCTCACATCTTATCAAGAAGGTCCATCATTTCCATCTTATGGCTCTGGTGATATCCCTTTGATGACAAGTAATAATGACCAGGTTTCTCCACTGTAAAGTACTCTTTTTCTCTTCCCATAATCTGTTCTTTAGAAGTAAGTCCCTGAGTTCATGGGGCGCCTGGGTGGCTCATGAATAGCTAAGAGGATTTTGGCCTGAATAAATGAAAGGGCAGAACTATCATTAACTGAAATAGGGAAGGTTACATGAGCTCGGTTTTAAACTTGTTAAGGTTGAGTCTATTAAACATCCACGTACAGATGTCTAGTAAGCAGATGTATAGATGAGTCTGGACTTCAGAGAATTATGGGCTGGAGATTTTTAAAAATCTGGCAGTCATCAGCCTATACATGAAATTTAAAGGCATTGGGCTAGATGCGATCACCCAGAGCATTAGTGTAGATAAAGAAGAATTGAGGTCCAAGGACTGAGCCTGGGGGCACTCTGGCACTGAGAGCAATAAAGACCTTCTTACCTGTCCTTTAATCAGAGACAATTTTACCCAACGGTTTCCATCTACAGTGTACCAGATACTGACTTGGAGCCCAACATGCTCAAGATCTCTCAATATGCAGCCTTAATCTCCACTTGCCTCTCTGCAATTCCCCACCCCTGGTCTGATCTGTACTCCTGTGCTACTGGTATCCATCAATCATTATTGCCACCACCTCTTTGCAAGCTGTTCCTCTCATGTGGAAAATCCTTTCTACTCTACCTCATCAAATGCCAGCTCTTTTTCAAGCCCCAACTAGTGCCCTATCTTCTCTCTGAACTTTATCTAACTACTCTGACTCATAATGAATGCCCTTCTTCTCTAAAGCAGCCAATCTTTATAATACTTGCTGTCTGCACGACTAGATATGTATCCCTTATTGACCTATGCGGCTAGTTAACTTTACCTATAAATAGCTTTTATATGGACCGCACCTTCCTTTAAGGAGAACAGCATCTCAGTCTTTTCTGTTCCCCAGCAGTTGCCTGCCACTTGTACCTACCATTCCGCAAATGCTCAGTAAGTATGTATGAAATGTTTCATGTCAATTCCATTATCCAATCATTCAGTATGTTCCTCGAAGGTAGAGGCCTGTTTTTTTTTTATCTCTGCCTCATCTGGCACTGGGTGGGACACAGGTAGACAGGCACCCAGTAGCTGCTTACCATCAAAGAGGCTGATGACAATGTCCCTGTCCCTGGGGATTCTACAATCTTGGCACAAAACAGTAAGAACATGTGTTCTGTGCCTGCTGCCCTGTCTTCCCTGAAGCCAGCTATTTCCTGGTCAAGAGAGAAGTACCCAGAGACCACAGGGAGAAGAAATCCCAGGGAATCTGATATGTGATATATTAACAGAGAGGAGAGATACCCAGAAGCCTGGTACAATCTTAACAGCCCAAACAAGAGGCTGTCTCAGGTGAGATGGTGGGCAGAAGAATCAGAAAAGATGACCACTTTGACTTTGGTGACTCTCTTCTAAGAACACAGTCAGCGGGCACATAAAAATATACATGAGATTGTTCATTGTAGAATTACTTGTATCAATGAATAACTGTAAGCCACCTAAATGTACAACAATAAGAATAAATTAAGCATAATCTGGTATATTCACACAACTGATAAAGATCAGCACCTGGATAATGTTTACTGTGTACCTAATTATGTGCTCGAGGCTCTGCATTTCAAAATTCTATAAAATGTATCTCCCAATTTCTAAATGGAAAATATTAGCCTCAAAATATTATGTATAGGACTACATTTTTGTAAAACCAACTGGAAGAACACAAGCCATACTATTACCTTTACATCTGGACAGTGGAATATGGGTGGTATTGTTATTGTTTCCCTTTGTGCTTTTCTGTGTTTTCCAAGTTTTCTGTTTTGAAAACATATTACTTTGTCAGCAGGCAAAAAAAAAATCTATTTTAAAAACAAACACGTAAGAGCCAAATTCTCCACTCTCTAAACATATGACTGCTAGAAGGCTCCTACTTCTGATCTAAAATATAAGAATCAGAGCTCAGATCCTCCCCACATCTCCCTCAGCCCCCACCCACATACTCAATGACAGATAAAACCCAGTGAAACTGTAAGACTAACAAACAGCTTCTTAAAGAAAAGATCCCGTGTGGTTCATCTTTGGTTTCCCATCCTGGAGTCCTCAGCACCCTGTAAGGCATACATTTGGGTGCTCTGTAAATATGAAAGGGAAGGAGGAAGTGTGGTAAACTTACAAGGCACAAATGTCACTAATGCAGTGACATCACGCTTACCCCCATGCTACCCGCTCCATTCCATCCCAGGTCTGATCTCTTACTCTGCTATCTCTAGACATTGCTCAGGCTGGCCAAGGAGTTCTTGAACAGACTTTCTGCACCACAATATTCATCTTTTGCAGGGGAGGGTTCCCCTTTCCTTTCTCCTGCCTTCTTATAAGGTGATCTTGCCTTTCAGCTAGTACAATGCTCCACACTGAACAGGTGTGCCAGTCAGTCTGCAGAGAATCATTGAGAGAATAAATTTGAATAATAAAAGCCAGAACAAGGCAATACCTTGGAGACACACTTGCTGTAGTACCTTCCATTACAACCTCATTTCAGTGGCTAATGCAGCCATTGGAGACATTAGCCTAATTCTTGCCAGGAGAGTCCAGTTACACAGCGGTACTAAACATAGGCACAGAGGACCCTGCTCATCTCAGAGAAAGAGTGCAGAGAATGAAATTAGCAGCTCTGCACTTCTGGTGCAGAGGAAAGCAAACCCTTGCTCCCCTCCCCCAATTCATCACCAATCATGTTTAAGATGAAAAAACACAGGAATATTGGGGAGGGGGGTCAGCAGTGGCACTAAGTTCAAAAGAAATCAAGACCCATGAAGAGGCCCCCATGAGGCACTTAAGGACTATGGAAAAGTTAATTTCAAAGGACATCCAGTAAACGCAGCTTGTCATTGTTAAGCCCTATCTCCCTCTCTTTCTTCTCTACACATTTCTCACTGTCTCTGTTCCCCCAAAGTTTATTTTACCCTCTTATCTTATATTCTTCTGACTTACCTAGGGGTGGGTGAGAAGAAGACGATGTTTTACCAAGTCTTCACAGCCAAGGATTTTCTAAAATCAAATGCTTGTCCTCCTCTCCTCTCCAACACCAAAGGGCAAAGGGGGCCCAACGTCACCAGTAACTCAATCTCAACAGCATCATGGCCTCACCAGCACTAACCTTGAGGCCTCAATAACTTTAAGAAGTCAACGCTATAATTATAGACACATAGACACCTGTATATCCAGTCATGTGACTGGAGGGATGGAAATGCCAATCTTTTTGTTTGAATGAATTCCCAGGTGGGCTCTAGGCCTTCTGCTATGCTCTCATCATACTTAACACTGTGGTAGAGAATTAAGTACTAAAACACCTCAGGGCTTGAACTTTATCCATCTCTCTATGTGAGAGACTGTCTCCTGTACCCCACAGATAATAAAGGACAGCCATATAGAAGCAGGGGTTGTTTGGGAGGAAAAGTAGAAGACATGAAAAGCTAGACACCCTAGATTCCACCCAAGAAGCATACACAGTATGGGAAGCCGTGCAGGGATAGGGAGGCAGGACATGTTCTCCATATACAGGACCTGCCTGCCAAAATTTAGTGGATGGCAAGAATCCTAGATCTGTGGGCGAGGATTGAGTAATGTTATAAATCTCCTTTTTCCAAGCAGCATGTGCAAAAACTCCCCCATCTCAGGAAGGGAAAGTGGGGAGAAGGGGGGGCAGTATGTGGGGAAGGTGGTGGTCTGCAATTAGCAGCACAGATTTCATTCTAATACTAGACCAGCCTCCTCAAATTATAAAGGGTCCGTTCTGGAAAAGACTAGGAAAGCTAGCCTGGCTTCAGATAGACTCAAAATACCACTTCGATGAAACTGTATCATTGCAGTGTTGATAATTTCCTCGTAAAAAGCAAATCTTCCTATAAATGTAAATCAATCCCTCAGTGCAATTTTAGAAATCTATCCTTCTCTACCCCCACCCCCCCAAAACTCAGCTATTACCAGAAACTCTAAATGAGAGACACTAGAAGCTGAGCTCCAGAATAATTAGGGGAGATTGTGAATGGTGCCCCGAGGCAGACCATACAAGAACAGGGTAGAAAGGAGTAATATGCACTTAGAAAGCTCAGTTAGGGAAAAAGCTGTGCATAATGCATGCAGGGCCTAGAGTGCAGACACTCCCTCCCGGCGGCCTGCTCAGAGGCAGGCTGTGAGCCACGACACTGGCAGATGGCTGCCCCAGTGGCAATTGTGCACGCTCCAATGGCCGCCTCCTCTCGTCCACCCTTGAGCCCAGGCAATGCTCCCACGACGGGTGGGGAGTACTAGCAAACATTACCCCCAAAGAATAGTGCCTTTCTCTAGGGAAGGTAAACATTTCCATCAGAAGGCAGAAGCAATTTCTCTCTGCAGGAAAAAGGAGCCATGAACATAAAGTTGCTCATTCAAAAGAGACAGATGATCTCCGCAAGCCAAGCAGTGCCAAACCTTCTGTAAAAGGTTTGCACATCCATCAGCAAAAGTGGCTGTGTGGGGGAAGGGGAGCAAGAGTGTGGTAGGCCCACTCAGGGTGCAGGACTCTCTGGCCTCGGCCTCAGGAGAGGAGATGCCAGTAGTCTTTCCACGAAGGCTCTAGCCTGAGCAAAGGTGCAGCATAGGTTTGATTTGGAACAGTTACTCTCTTCTCTTCCAGTTGCTTCCCAGTGCTCCCAATTCATCCCCATAGGCTGTCCGCTTCAAGTTTCTACACTTAAAGCCTTCAGGGGTGGTTTACTCTTAAATTTTGAGCCAGACACTTCTCCCTCCCACCACCAACCCCCACCTTTTTTTTTTTAGTCACGTGTGACTAAAAGAGAAATGACAGTTCACTAGTCTTATGCCTAAAATAACCTACAGAGAAATATGGTTTATGAACTCCCCTGTAATACAATACATAATTCAAAGCCCAGCAATTTGTCACACTATTGAGTAATCCACACATATCCCAAGGGTCTCACAAAATTTGTAAATCAATAGCAAAAAGCAGTACACCTTAGCCACTGTGTTAAAATATAAAGAACATTTTTAGCACTGACTTTAACTTAGAAAATAGAAACTTCCGAGGGTAAATACGTGTCAAGGAGTTGTACACCAGAATGGAAAACTTTATACTTTCTAGAACCCCCCCCAAAGCTGACTTTAATGCACAAATAAAAATCCCCAACATTCACATTGTCCCAATCACAATAATGACTTTCTTCTACAACCCCTGCTATTAACATGACAGAGATGACCACATCAGTCATAAGAAAAGCACATGTACCTTCTGTGCCCAGGAGGAGCAAGCAAAACACCTGCTTTGTGCAAGAGCAAGGTACTTAAAACAGGAAACAAAATAATAAATTATTGCAGAGCTGGGTCTGAACTTATTTTTCTTTCTTCTGGATGATCAAACAGTGAGTGTGAGCGTAGGGGTAGGCATCGCGATCTGCAAACATATTGCCATAGTGATTGGTGCTTAGACAGAGAGATAAAACAGGCAGAACTTCATTTATATTCCAAGGAACAGAGACAAGTGTCCTGATCATTCAGCTCTACAGAGAGTCCTAATGCCAAATGAGTGGCCTCCTCCCCAGTCCCTCTATAACATCATGCAGGATCAGATGTGGGGCTGACCAATTATCGGCCTACAGCAGACCTCCCCTCAGGATGCAGCCGGTATACAGGGGCTTAAGAGGCAGGTGCTGGGGCCCTTCAGTAAGAGCTCTCCCTCTGACACGGGAGGGGAGATGGAGTCAGGTGTGATCTGCTATTCATGGCACCACCCTGGTCAGCTTTTCTTTGATCTAAGAGGTCACTTGGACGCTAACTTACTTGGTTTTATTTTTTTATTTTGAAATAATTTTAATCTTAGAGAAAAGCTGCAAAAAAGAAGTACAGTTCCCATACACCCTTTATCCAGCTTTCCCTGATATTAACATTTCCTTTAGCCATAAAACAACGAACAGAACTAAGAAATTAACAAGGGTGCAGTAGTACTAACTAGAGACTTTATTTGGGCTATACCAATTTTCCCCCAATGTCCTTTATTCTGTTCCAGAATCTAATCCAGGATATCACACTGCACCTAGTTGTCATGTCTCTACAATCTGTGACTGCTCCTCAGTATTTCTTTGTCTTTCTAGACCTTAACGTACTTGAAGAATCAGCCATTTTTTAGATCATACCTCAAATTCGGTTTGTCTGATGTCCACTCATTTTTAATCTAGAGAAACTAGTGAATACTTCATATGCTCACTTTATTTACTGTTTAAGACAACCCTCTGAAGCAGGTATTATTACTATCCCTATTTTACAGATGATATTTCATTAAACCTTAGTAAAATTAAGTAACTTGCCCAAGATTACCCAGCTATAAAAGGCAGAGCTGAGATGTGAGCCCAGAGAGGCTGACTCTGCAACATTCTACTGCCTGCTATACTCAACATACCACAACAACAACTAGATGCCCAGATACACCCTGGACACTGCCCTCCAGCCATTCCCTTTCTGAAGGACATTACTCTGAAGAAAGAGCACTCTAGCATTTGTCATTTTTCCAAAGGAGAAAAACAACACTTTAATTTCTAAGTTCTGCCCCAACAACCAGAAATGTCTTTGTCTTGACAAGAAGCACCTCCCTGCCTAGGGAAAAGCAGAGGCCACTGTTCTCCTGAGACTGCTCTGTGGACTAGCACCAGGCAGAGAGAAAATATATGAACATGAAGGTGTTCTCAATTTAAGAGAACCCCTTTCTAAGTGCCTTTCCAAGTGTATGGACACTGCAGTCACAGAATTAAAAACAAAACAAAACCCAACTTTTGAGATGGCTTTTCCATGTCACACTCAGAAATGTCCAATACAACCTGGCATTTTCTCTTTCAAATTAGGCTCTTCGGGAAAGTTGAGGCACAACCCACTCATGTAGAACAGCGGGGCTAGGGAGTTGTCAAGGGCCAGGGCTATGGGAGACAGGGTGGGAAGAATTCCAGCTGCACTCCAGGATTTGTTTTTAATACTTATAACTTTAGATCACTCAGTTTCACAGACTTGATTTTTCCCAAATAGCCTTTCTGGCAATGCTAATATGTTTTTCCTCTCATTCTGACTGATCAGCGAAATACATGGCTGGAAGGACTGCCTTGGAAGTAATTTCTTTGATGCTGGCAAAACTCAGAAAATATTCCCTCAGCTACACACCCTCACATCTATCCATCCTGCCACCTGCCACTCAGCTCCAGGTAGAGGCCATTAGAGTAAAGAAGGAAAGCAGGTAGAGAGGGCAGGCATCAAGGGAGGGTGGAAGGGAGAAGGACTCAGTCTGAAAATGAGTGAGGGACAGAAAGAGAGAGAACATTTTGTTCAAAGTGAGTCACTACAAAGCCAAGACTTTCACTTACATGCATAAGCAGGGTTAGATGATGCCAGCAAATAGGTGCGAAGAGCCTTCCTTTGATCTATCTGTCTCTTATTTCTCCCACTGCCCTTCAACTCCTAAAGTGCCCCTGCCAACCCCATCACTAAGACGGACTTGTATAAATCAGGTATTTCATCTAGCTTCCCCTATTATTGCCAGCTTTATGCAAGAGCCCCTCCCTTCTGAAATCTACCATTTCATACATAACACCAAAGTATCTTCAGCTAGGTATTTTGATCCAATACTGGAAGTCAAAATGCTAATGGTCTTTAGGAAACAATTCCTCCAGCATCTCCATCTGCAATCTAACCCAGAGAGAATCTAAAATCACATTGCATACAGGGCTACTTAATCCACCATGTTTAGGGACATCTGAATTTACCTGTAAAATCCCTAAGATGTAATCTAGGAAACAAAGCTTGAATAATTCTTCATTCTCTTGAATAATTTCCCCCTCTCGATGTCAACAGCCTCTAAAATTCACATTACTTTGTTCCCACATAGACCTCAAATACCATTGCCTTCAAACAATGATCCTGCAGACTGAAATCCTGGTAAAAATCAATGGAATTTGGAACCCTTCAATGATGGATCAGGGGCTACCAAAAGAGACCAAGAGAAGAGGTAACTACTCTGTTATGCAGCACCTTGAGATCACCCTTAAATAATGTATACCAAACACCAGGCACAAGGGAGTCTCCCCCCAGAAAATGTTAGTTTTCTTCCCTTTTCCAAAAGCTACACTAAAGTTCTTGGGTCCTATTCTGCCTCAGTCATTTTTGGCCATGATAGACTAGACAACCTCCTCATCCTCTGTCCGAAAGCCTGACTTGGCAAAGCCAGGATGACAGAATGGAGATTAACAAGATGGTGTTTATACATCATGTAGAGAGCTGCTGGGATGTGGGCATAGAGGTAGTTCCCCACCCCAGGCAAAAAATAAATAAAATAAAATAAATTTTTTTTTTACAAATATATCCTATTACTATTCCATAAAAACTCATCATCCCTGCCCAGATAAGCTAATTATGTCTATAGGTAATCAAATCTGAAAACTTTTAATCCAAAAAAATGCTTCTTTCCTTTCAAATAACTGCTTATACAACCCAAAAGCAGACTATTCTGTAATTAAATAAATTAAAATACAGCTCAATCTTTGTTTGTCCAAATCAACATATTATGGGAAATAAGGCAAGACCAACAACCTATTAGTTGATGAACAGTAACAAAACAAAACCCCCAAAGGAAGAGAAATACAATCAGCCTGATTAGAGCGCAGGACCAAAAGGCTCACAGAGTCCTCTGCACACTAGCTGTGCTTCATTCAGGTTCTTTTCAGACCTACCTAAGACAATCAGTAGCTAGTAGAATGCCACTCCAACTGATTTTGGACATTGTCAGAGACCTGTAAGAGTCGATATTCCGTTTCAGAGACTGCTGGAGCAAGTTCACAGGAGCTTCTGATAAAGCTCTCTAGTTGGCCCAAAAGGCCAGAACAAAGTCTCCTTACTAACCCGAAACACAATCTAATAGTTCCCTTAAAGATGTGCCCATTAGGTCTCAGTCCAGCTAACCACTGTCTAGGGCTCAGACTGCTCTAGAAAGTCACCAAATCCACTGATATTGGCTCCCCACAAAGGCACGCTAGGCTGTCAAATGCCAATTGGCCCCTTACCCTTCTTGACACTGGACATTGCTTGGTTCTGACCTCTTACCTAAACATCTTCCTCACAAAGGTTCTTCTTCATCTCTCCATTCTCTCAAGCAGTTAACTGAGTCTTTCCCTTGCATCATCCAAGGTAGAAGCCCCACCTTCAGCCTGGCTAAGAAAACTTGGAAGACATATAATAAATATTTCATCAGTTTCCCTCTACACCTTTCCCATTTATCTTTGTTTTTTCCTAACTTCTGCTTCTAATTTCCAAGGCTCATCCTATCCTCCAGGCCAAGACTTTCTATCTGCCACCTAAACAACTTTGATCTGCTCTCTGTATTTCAAATCTCTGTCAACACTGATTCCTTTCTCTTCTGTATTCCAACATACACCAAAACTCTCTCTTGGGGCGCCTGGGTGGCTTAGTCAGTTGAGCATCCGACTTCAGCTCAGGTCATGATCTCATGGTTCATGGGTTCGAGCCCCACGTCGGGCTCTGTGCTCACTGCCACCTCAGAGCCTGGAGCCTATTTCAGAGTCTGTATCTCCCTCTCTCTCTGACCCTCCGCTGCTCATGCTGTCTCTCTCTCTCCTAGAAATAAATAAAAATTAAAAAAATAAAAATAAAATAAAAAAACTCTCTCTACTCAGCTTTAATGACCATGCCTCTGGGAAGTATTTCCTTCAGGGCCCTTCCTCTATGCTCTTATCTAACTCTATTCCTGTCTGGGAGTCCTCCAACACCATGAGCCCAGGCATGAATTCAGTGCCCACCATGTTATCTCCACCAAGCACTATATCTTGACCATCATTGGAATATACAACAAATATTACATGAAATAGACAAGTTTTTTGATGTCACCATCTCTGAAATTACTGTTTCAATTCTCTTCTTCCACTTATTGTCTAATTCCTTAAACCTAGGAATTTCTATCATCTTTGGTCATTTCCTCATCTCCCATTCATAGCACAGTCCCTGACTGGACCCAACTATACAACTTAAAGTTTACACTTAATTATATCTTTAGTTCTACTGCTTTGCTAGCTCTCTTCCTCATCTTTCCTCCCATCTTCCCCCCACCAGCCCCCTATCTCTGACAGAGAGGACACTGCCACCACAACTATCCCATTATCCCCCATACATCCTTCTTCTCCAGCCAGGGAGATATACTCCCACTTTGAGGTCTCTGTTCCTGTCATCCCCTCCCTCACTGATGCTTCCTACCTGTCCTCTTCTCTACCTCATCAAGTATCACACCTCCTCTGAAGTTACCAATCATTTCCTACTTTGACTGCTATGCCAAAACCAGGAAGGGAACAGGTTCTGGAAAAGGGCCTCTCATTCCAGACCCAGGGCAATCCATGAGAGCTATTTCCAGCCCTGGTTAGTCACAACCTTGGAGACAGCCTAGACAATCTTAGCCAGCAAGGTGGGTCCAATATCAGAGAAAGAAGTGAAGTCAGAGCTATACAGATTGTCTGAACTAAAGCCACACCCTGGGCATGAGGGCTGGGACTGGCTTTGGCCGCTGGTTTTCCACTATCCCTACTTCGGTCTAACTTTTTCATTTCACCCAGTTTGGGTATCCCAATCTCTGAGTGCTGAGGCTGTGCTATTCTGCTAAAGAGACTTTATTAAACCTCAGAGAGAAGAGGTAAACGGAGGAAGCAGAGAAAGGAGAGGATAAGGACCTAAATTGAGCATTAAGCATACAAACACTTGTTAGAAAGTAGATGGCCAACAGCTGCTCTCTATCACCACCCAAGTGACTCCAAACTGGACCCTGGCCTACCCTATCCAGGAAATGAAAGGCCAAAGCCTGGGAAGAGAAGCTCTGGTGTCCCTGCAGAGCTCAGGCAACTAGCATCAAAGTGGCCTCAGCCTTGGCAATGACTGCCATGAAGGTCACAGGCTTTTCGGCCCTGGCCACCACCTGTTCCCCCAGGAGGTGTGAGATTTGGCTGCTGAGGGGCAGTGGTGAGCCATCCTAGGAGAACTGCCCAAATGGGAAATGAGGGCTCTCTGAAATGAAGAGATCTAAACTGTACTCATGCAACCTTCTGGCACCTTCATGTATTCCAGCCCACCATCCTTGTCTCTCCTAATACAAGATAATTTGGAGCCTCAGAAATTGTTCCTACAGGCCTCAAGAGGCCTGGCATCCTGCTATGCCCCAAGCAGTTCCCCTGACAAATTCTTATTATCAAGGTGAAAAAGAGATGCTCAGACAGAACAGAGAATGCTTAACAAAGGCTCAGGAGGTGGCTGTAGTGAGGGAGGTGGGCCAGAAGTACAGGTAGAAGAACAAATAACCTTCTCAGGGAATCCCAAGAAGCCTTGAAAAGTTTAACATCGGGGGGAAATGACACTGTGCAGAACAAAGTGGCACCAAAGAGAAGCTCTGTTGAACACCTCAACCTGAAAAGTTGTTAGAGACAGCAACTTGTGTTCAAGAGTGCAGAAAGACTACCTCAATTCCCTGTTTCCTCTATCCACCCCTGTTCTACCTTTCCAGTACTGCACTTGAACCAGGCAAAGATCAACAGAGGCCCACTACTATATACTTCCCTTCTCAAGAAGTCCCACTGCAGCACTCTGATCAGACACAGGAGCTTAGGTTTAACGTGCCCTTAATGAATACTCCCAGTCATGCAGAGCTGATGGGCCTAGAGGTGTGTGTGTGTCTGTGTGTGCACATGCCTGCATGTGAAGGATGGGACAGAAGCAAGTCATATGCTTGTGGACTGTCCTAGTGATTGAAATGACCCATAAGGAAGCTCTCTCCACACTATGGGAGGAAGACAGGGTCACATGCCTCCCAACCAGAGCTGGTGGGGAGGCAGGGGGAGGAGCCAGAAGGCACTGGCAGCTTTGCCCTTGAGTCCCACCTCAACTCAAGTTGTGGGACAGTAAAAAAATATATCTGGTCTTTATCCCTGGTTCCTGGCACAGAGCTCCTAAAACACTTGGAATTTACTGAATGACAGGATTATGTACTGTTATCCCTGAATTTATACTAATGAGATGACTCTTGGGATTAGGGGTTGCGGGGAGAGGAGAAGGCAGTTTTTGGATACCTTTAGGATGGAGGCTGGTCACCAGAAAGACCAAGCCATGATTAAAGAATTGGAACTTTTAACCCCATCTACTAACATCCAGGGAGAGGAGGGAGGGCTAAAGATTGATTTCAATCACCAATGGCCAATGACTTAATTAATCATGTATATGAAACTCAGCCCCCATAAAAGCCTCTGAACAACGGGATATAGAGAGCTTCCAGTCTGGTGAACAGGCAGAAGTTCTGAGAGGGTACTGTGCCCAGAGATAGCACAGAGGCTCTGTGCCATTCCCCCCAAAATCAGACCTTGCCCTATGCATCTCTTCCATATGGCTGTTCCTGAGTTGTATCTTTTCCAATAAGCCAGTAAACCTAAGTGTTTTCCCAAGTTCCTGAGCAATGAGTTGTTCTAGCAAATCATCAAACCTGAGTAGGGGGTTGGGGGAATTTCCAATTTATAGCTGCTCGGTCACAAATACAGATGGCCTGGAACTTGCAACTAGCATCAGAAGCAGATGCAATGGCAATGAGACCTTTAACTTATGAGATCTGACATTAATTCCAGGTAGACGGTGTCAGAATGGACTTGAAATATTGGGACATGGAGCTGGCGTCTGAGGACCAAAGAATCACACAGCCCTTTCCAAGATGCAATGGGACAAAGGCCTCACAGAGACAACCCCACACAGTCACCCAGACCAGAGTCAGGTGCTCCTTCAGACAGATGTCCAGGGACTGCAGGAAATCAGGCTCCTCTCTTAAATACTTGAAACCAAGTAGTTGGTCTACTATAAATGAGGTTTTTAAAATTCAATTCCCTCCTATTGCTCGTGCAGATCTGAAATGATCTGACCAGATGGCTGGTACTCTATAATTCTTGGATCGCTCTCATCAGTTGTTGATGATTTGGATTTTTTTCTTTTCCTTTTTTTTTTTAACCCCCTCACATGAATGTGTTCCTGCACAGGCTTCCTGCGTGCTCCCATTAAGTGGGCTCTTTGTGCTGATGCCAATATTTCTGAGATTCTAACAGCCTCGTCTCAGAAGTCAGCTCAGGTCAATACTGAGTCCCAGGTTTGAGCTTCCCTGAGCCCACATGAGGCCAACAAAGTAGAATTGACTCATGAGGAGAACAAGGGAACCCTTTGCTCAGCCTGCCTTGTCACCTCCACTTCTCCTTCAGGTCCCCAAGGAACGTAAGGCAACAAACGTAAAAACAAACAAAAAAAAAAGACAAGTATAGTTACTTACTGAGTATTTCCTATGAGCCAGGTCCTGTGTGTAACATGTTACACATGTTGATCTTGTTTTAGTTGCACACCATCTCTGGGAGGCAGATATTTTCAGATGAGGAAACTAAGGTTCAAAGATTCTAACCAACCTGACCAAGAACACAAAGCTCAAAAAGAGAAATTCACAGGGTTGGAGGTTCAACATCATAAAATCTGACCACTGTTTCACTGAGATCTCAGGGATACAGAGAAGGCCCTAGTCTCCCCTTACCCTCCTTTGTGCCCTCAGCCTACAAAGGACACTTCCACAGGGCATCCCAAACACTCTAGTGCCCTTTTCTGTCTCTGTATTCTCTGTGAGCCTGTAAGTTACCAGGAGGCAGTGTCATGTTTCATTATCTATTCAGATAGACAGTATGGCACAGTGAGGAGGAGCTCAGGCTTAGGGTCAGACAAAGCTCGTTTTGAATTCGGCCCCAACACAAGGCTTGAACCCATAAACTGTAAGACCATGACCTGAGCCAAACTGAGATGCCTAATCAACTAAGCCACCCAGGCACGCCTTGACTAAGTCACTTCTGAGACTCAGTTCTGTCTATAAAAATGAGGGTAGTTACAGCATCTGCCCTCAAAGAATGCCTGGCACAATCAACACTCAGTAAACGTGAATTATTATGTGTATCTCTGGCTACCAGTATAGCGTCTGGCACAAAGTAGGAGCTCAGAAATGCCCAGGGAGCAGACTCCACCCACTTGCCTGTGGCCAGCTTTCTGTGATAGTAAGTACATAGGGCTACTCAGGGGTCCTCAGCCCCAGGACAAATTTCTGAACTGCTTGCACAGAACCTATAGGGCCTGCCAGGAAACAGCTTTCCTCTGCTTGCCTGTGAACAGCTGATGCTGAATCCACACTCAAATGCTTGCTGTGCCTCCGTAAGGTGAGATAGATCCCAAAATAAACCAGAAGACAGAGAGACAGGAAAATCACTTCCAGGAACAAGCGGCTCACAGTGAGGATGCTGACAGTAATAACAGAGGCAGGCAGACTTCAGGAGGGTGACCTGCAGCTGTTCCAGGGCTGCACGGCTGGAGGTCCACTACCCACCTGACCTGGTGGGAAGGCCCATGAAGTCATGGATAGGACTCCTGGTGTTCCAGGCCACCGCAGGCAGCCTAGAAATCTACCTTCATATCAGCCCAGAACACATATCCCAGTATGCCCTCCATAGAGGCCTGAGGTCCTCCCTTCAGAGACCTGAGGGGACAGAAGTTACTGAACTGGGGATAATGTCAACAGAAACTAGCTATGTTTTTTAAAGTCCCCAAAAGATACTCCATCATCTCCCTGTGCCAAGACTTGAATTTCAGGCAGGAAAAGCTGTACTAACCCTTTCTGCTCCCTCATCAAAAATCTCTGTAGAAGGAGAGAGGGAGAGCATTTCAGGATCACAGAAGTCTCTCTTCTCACCTTAAATTCTCTTCCCCATCAAAGGCCAGAGAGGACAGGAAGCCTACACACTTAAGCACTTTTACTGGCACCCAATTCCACAATCAAAAGGGGCAGCACAAATTTACCATCTAAAATCAGAACTGAGTATACTGGGTGATATCTTCATGTCAAGAATCCTCACAACAGGAAAGGCAAGACATTTCCCCCATGTCACCAATGGGGAAACTGAAGGTGAGAAGGATTCTGCGATTTGCCCAAGATCCCCTAAGTAGCAACGCTAGGATTTGAACTCAGGGCTAGCTGAGTCTAAAGTCTGTTCTCCTAACTGCTAAAATTTACTACGTTCCCATTCATCTACCCATCAAACAAGTTCCCAGAACTGGCTACATTCCTTTTAATATTCCTTCAGGTATCTTCAGAATCCTAGGCAGCATTCAGAATGTGGTGAATTAAATATTACATTCTGACTAAACCCAAGTGCCAGCTATCCACACAGACCACTGAGAGGTCAATATCCTGCCAACAGACACACACACACACACAAAACCTTTGCAATGTACAAGCAGAACACCTCAATCCTAGACTGGGGCCCACCAAAGTCTTCTCTACCTCCGCTGGTCTGACTCCATAGCGCCACACTCTGAATCACCTTATATCACACACTCATGCCAGAACAAGCTTCTCACCTAACTTCCCCTTGCCCATCTTGCTTTGACAGTCATGATACGCAAAAATACTCTTGGGATGAGGCAGGCATGACTAGAACCAGACCTGCTTTGCCCCCTGAGCTGTGGGGGCCTGGGTGTCTGTGCTCAGTCACAACACACCAAATGTTTGGGGCATGCTCATGGGAATTTGGTGCAGATTTTACGAGAGGCTATCGAGGAACTAAAAGGCACAGGATGGTATCGAGTTAAATGTAAAAATAAGTATTCCATTCTAATTCTGCAGGAGGCACTCAGAGCCCTCCGCTTGCCCTGGTCACAAATGCTCTGGCTCCGCGCCCCTTCCCCTCCCCCCAGGCTAGAGAACGGGGCTCTTCTGTTTAGGCATTAATACAGCAGCCCCAGTGCCAGATAGCTGAGCAAGGTCCCCAGGTCAGAACTTTTAGGCTTGTTTTGCAATGTGGACCAGGGTCTTAGAGGGTGCCACGAGAAAAGATAAGCTAGGACTGAGGGCCACAGGACACTGAATTCCACATGCTCTAGGCACTTGCCTGGTTAAAAGTGATTCAAGCACTTTTAACCTCATAAAGCCAGGATAAACAGTCCACATATTCCACACCCGATCCCAGTGAGTCCTCTTATTTTGGTCCTCAAGGCCCAGCGTGCTCAGTTCACAAAGAAGGTGGTGGAGGACAGCCAGAGGTTAGATCTGCTCAACCCAGTACCTCCCTAAACCTTCCTAAAACCTCCCACCATCCCCATGCCATTAGCTCTTACTTCACCTCCGTGGTGTTTCATCACTCTTCAGTAGCACCAACTACCCGTAGACAAGCCCAGTAGGAGTGATAGTGCTACCAGAAAGTTGGCTGGCGCAGTAAATGCTGCCCCGGCCGGCACAGCAGCAATGGGGGCAGTGAGGACATGGTGATGAATACTGGCAAGGGAATGATTAAACTCCACCATGGCAGCTACCAGGGCTTGCCATCCACCTTGCCACAGCGAAAAGTGCAAAAAGCCTACTCTTCCAAACAGACCCAAGTGTCACCATAGGGAGTTACCACTGAATACAGCTGGGACTAGAAAGACAAGGGGTAGGAAGGTGGGTCTAGGCTCTGTGGTCGATGGCATAGGACAAGTTAGCTCAATGACTTAGGTCAATGAGCCAATGTTTTCCAATGTTTTCATAAGAAAATGAAGATAATCACAGTTCTTGTTAAGACTGAACAGGATTATGCACATGAAGCACCTAACTCAATAACCAAATATGGTAAACACTCCACAAATGCTGGTTACTTTCTAAGCAATGGGTCCATGTTCTTAAAAGGATGAGGAAGTTATTCCTTCTGAGAATGCCCCATTTAAAAACCAGGCCAGGCCCAGCCCCTGTTTCTTGGCACAAGTTCCTTTAGCAACAGAACACTCCTGCCCTGCATCGGTGCTCAGTGCTCTCCCATGAACAATATTTCAGCAGCATTGAGCCGAGCAGCAGAGCCTAAAATAGCATTTGCAGAGTGAGGCACATGTCACTGCCTCTCCTGTATTTCAGAAGAGTGCAAGTAAAGAAAGTTTTCAATCACTTGCTCAGAAAGCTCGGCCACCCACCACCTTCCTTCCTTTCAGGGCACTCACATGCCGCAATCTCTGTTCTGCTAGAAAATGAAAGTCCCTGAGCCCTGCAGCAACAACCATCACCCCAAAGGACCACACTGTCCCCCTCCAGTGGGCCAGAGTAGTTGCTCCTTCAAAGCAGCCCTGTGGACACAAAGGACATATGCACTTAGAATTCAGAGTGTGTTTCACATGGAGAGGGCTGGGCTTGGTACCTGGCCGAAGGGCCTGCCACTCATGGGTTGGGTGAAACACCTCCAGGACCTCGGAGTCCAGCTCCTCTTCTGCTGTGGTTTCCTTTCCCTCTGCTTCTTTGGTGCTGCTCTTTTCTGGGCTCGTGAGTGCAAATTCCTTCAGAGAAAAGAAAACACAGGGCATGACCCACCAGAGGTAGACATGAGAGTGGTATACTCTTCTCCTCCATACTCCTCCCCTCTCCAGCTTTGTTTGGACCACTCACAGGTTAGTCTCAGAAATAATATGAGTGAGGTGATATAGTTAAATGAACACAGCATGTGTTATGGGTACACAGCACTTTTGTTCATATATAAGGAAAAACTCCATGAAGTTCAATACTATCTCAAGGGAATTAAGGGAACACACTAGGGAAAAGGGTTGGCAAAGGAGACAATAAGAGACTTCTACTTTTTATTTGCTCTGCTACTACACTGTATAATGTTTAAAACTCCTAACTATTGCTCTTACAAATAAAAAAGATCTGTTGGGGTGCCTGGGTGGCTCAGTCAGTTGAGCATCCAACTCTTGATTTCAGCTCAGGTCATGCTCTTGTGGTTCATGAGATCGAGCCCCATGTTGAGCTCTATGCTGACAGTGCAGAGCCTGCCTAGGATGTGCTCTCTCCCTCTCTCTCTCTCTCTGATCCTCCCCTACTCATGCTTTCTCTCTCTGCCTCTCCCGCATGCAGACATGTGCTGTCTCTCTCTCTCTCTCTCTCTCAAAACAAATAAACATTAAAATACACACACACTTACATATGTGTGTGTATATATGTGTGTATATATATGTATACATGTGCGCGCGCGCGCGCACACACACACACGTATGATGGGAGAATAAATCCTCAAATGGCCACTCCAGACATCCAAAAGTGGCCAGCTGAGGCCCAACTTATTCCTATGCAGCCCAGTAGGACACAGTAATGGCCTGGCAATTCCCCAGGGTGCCTACGGGTCATAAATGACCTCTTGGGACATTACAATCCATGGTGAAAGGGATGCAAGTGGGAAGCTGGGAGTGAAGCTGGGAGGGAGGAAGAAGCCACAGCTGAAAACCTGTTTCCTTCCACCCCATGGAGATCATGGAGGATTAATGAGATGGTGTCTGTGGAGCACCGTGAGCTCAGGAGACAGAGATGCAAGATAAATACAAACTATTATTCATTTTGCTCCTTCCCAGCCTCCCATTCTTCCTGTCCCATTTTTAAACCTTTCTTGCATAAAAGCAGTAGTCCTCTGGAAACTGGAACCAGAGGGTTCTAGAGCTCAGGTGGCAAGGAAAAACTCACACTAGCATACAAGAAGGTTATTTCAACCTTCCAACCTCCCAAGTCTTCCCCTAATAACAGTGAGCACATTTAGTGAATTCCTATGAACTCAAACCTGTTCTAGGAACTTGATGCACATCTCATTCTGGCTTCCCAACAACCCTAACCTTGCATGAGAGGTAGTAATGCATCTCTTCCAAGCAGCACCCCAGCTCCAGACAGGTATCCCCACCTAACTTGTCCCTCAGGGTCTGATATTTAATTAGCTGTCAGAGAAAAGGGCAAGGTGTTAAAGTATTAGTGCTAACAATGTAAAGCCCCTCCAAGGATTTTTACATTTTAATAAGATATAAAGGCATGAAATTCAGATGGCAGGATTTCAAATCTTGTTAAGGACCAGTAAGGATAAGATCTTGGACAAGACGAAGCCCTCAAATCATATCCCAAGCAATGAGAGGCAAAGACTACAGCAATAGTAGTTAAAAACTCAAGCTCCACATCACATAACCTGAAGTTCGATTTCCAGTTTATTGTGACTCCCAGAAAGTTACTGAAATTTCTAAGCCTATTTCCACATTTGTAAAGTCGAAATACTAATGACATTTAGCTCATACATTAGATGGGGCACCACCTCATAAACCACTAGCCCCGCCTGGGTACATGGTAGTTATTACTTATTACTTGTAAAGACCACCATAGGTTGCAGGTTGGATGAGTCTGTACTATGACATCCAATAGTGACTAAACACTATGACATTATTCAGGCAGTTCAGGTTTCGGTTGTGGCCTCACCTGTGCGCCTGACCCATCAAACGCTTCCTACCCCTTCAATGTGAAGTTTGCACAGATCTGAGCTCAAAAGAAAACTAGGAGAAAAAGAGTAGATATGCTTGTGAAACTAAAGGAAAAAAAGACTGTCAGGAGACACTGGCCAAGAGCCAGATTTCCTAAGAACAGGCTCTATGTAAGTCTCTTTCACCAATGTACCCCAATGCCCAGCAAAGGACTAAGTTTGTAATCCAAGAACAAAGGAATGAAGGAATGACCTGTCCCACGGCAGGCATATCTTCTCGATGCCTTGGATGGAGGCAAGCCCAAAGTAGCCATGTCCACTAGAACCCAGGCACTAGCCCCACATTCCAGAACAAAGACTACCTTGACCACAAAGTACCCAAAATCTATATAATCCAGGGAAAAGCCATGCTGGCTAGCCTCTGCCATGAACACCACACACTAGACCATGGGATTAGGAGAATATTTATAGAATTTACCTCAGACATATGGGGGTCAGATGCCTCCAGGGGCCAAGTAGGGCCATGTGTAAAACAACAGGGAGTTGGGAAGCTGTGAAAACGGGAGCTCTCCTGCCTTGACCAAGGAATGCAGCTGCTATTCAGCTGGTCCACCACTGCCATGAAAAATAGAAAACAGAAAAGCAGATGATTTTTACACAAAATTTTCTTATTTTAGAACACTAAGAGAAGGCCAAACTAAACATCTCTAAGCTTTAAATTGCAGCTCTTGCTTTAGTTTATCTATTAGCCAGGTAACTGCTGGCAGGTGTAGCTGTAAGCAAGTAACCAAATCCTTGTCACCAAGCAAGAGGAATGGGGATGATGCAAACATAGCAGAAAACCCTTCACACTTTAGGCTGGGCAAGTGCTCATTCTCTTTTTCCACACTTCTTTCAGGGTTAATAGAGTAGATTCAAGAAGGAAACTGATGAACCACTGAGCCACATATCTGAGGCTCTAGGGAGGCTAAATACTTTCTTGGTAATCCCACCACTGCTCAAAATATTTTTTGAGCTTCCGCTTGGTATCACCTTTGAATCAGATTTTAAGCAATGTACATATACAAAGATACACACAATCTGCCATTATTTTATAGTACAAATCCATTTTTAGTAGGGGTGATACAAAATTGGTGGTCCTATGATCAGCTAGCCTATTCACCAAATATAACTCTAAGCAACTTCGTACTGTTTGCCCAAATCACATCTGACAAGCACTGAGGGAGTCAGTCAGTTCAAAAGGGGCATTCCAGAAAAGGTTTTGAGGAAAAGCAGCATCAAAGGGATGAGGCTGTAATAGTAACAGCAACTACCATTTGTAGCTCTGGGCTAAAGTGCATTTGATGCCTTACAACTCATCTAAGTTTCATCTGTGGAGTACATACTTTTATTCCCATTTCACAGATGAGGACAGGTATCAGGCCTGAGCAAAAATCACACTGCTGAGAAAAGAAGAGCAAAGATTTAAACCCAGGCCAGCCTGTCTCCAAAGCCCATGCATGAATCTTGACTCACTTCTGTACTTCTGTTCTTAGTTATGTGTCCTAATGGCTATGCCGTGCATACTGAGGGAATGAAGGGGCAGGGGCGGAAAGGTGCACTGAGATCAGCACATCTACCAACACACATACCCATCTCCCACCCCCACCAGGGAAATGGAAGGCTTTTGCGGACCAAGTAACAAACCACAGTCCCAGAAAAAGTACAAGCAAGACTAGTGTCTCTCTGTGTGGGTAGTGTCCTCAACAGGAGATAAAGACCAAGAGGTGAGAGAAGCCAGGTAGCCCTTGGTCAACAAGTAAACCCCACGTTCTGGTACCCCCTCAGCTGGCTTCTCAAGGCTCCCTTCCATGCTAAAACCTCAGCACTCTTTTCCCTGCCACCATCATTCCAAATACCAATCTCCTCTCAACTGACTGGCAAGAAATTCCAGCTAAGGTGTTAGCTGACAACAGCTTACCATGTCTCACTTCCTTGCACTTGTATCTGAGTAGGAGATTCTTAAAGACCAAAGCCTTCAAGATCCAGGAGAATGAATGAATCTCTAACATTAAGCTGACAGACTCTGTAACAGAGACAGACTGCCAGGGCAACATTTTGGGGCAGGACCCTCCCTGACAGAGGCCTACATTAAACCATAGAAGTAGCCACCCTTTACTAGAAATAACAGCTGACATTTATTGGCCATACTCTGCCAGTTCCAAAGCCAG